>NC_056745.1:429374908-429389908 GCF_019279795.1 Protopterus annectens | reverse complement strand
GCTCATCAGAAGTGCACTGAATTATTTTGTGCCAAGAGCTTTTGACACGTCAAACCCAAATAGTTCACCATCACTGTGCTAAGACAATGAAAGAGCTGATGGGGTTGCAGGTCCATAACCCTGCCTAGGGCCTCATTTGACCATGATCTGGTTCTGGGATGACCTGTTAAGTAGTAGATGGACCCAACCTACTGCTTCAGAACAAATGAACATATGTATTAACTGAGCTCAAGTCCATAGATGAACACCTTTCTGCAAAAGTCTAATGTTAATTTATGGCTCAGTGATTATTATTTCCCAGTTTGTGGCTCAGCTGTCTTCAACAAATCTCTTTTCATGTGATACTAACATATGCGAGTTTGGCAAGGACATTTTAATCACAATTAAGTTAGTGTAAGGTGTAAGTGTTAGTCACCATGATGACACAAGCAGGTATGTGCACTGCTCTGCTTATGTGGTCTAACACGATCCGTACATCTGTAACTCATGCCTTCATGTGAGAGTCCACTTCCTTAGCCAAGTATCTACTTGTATTAATTTTGTTGTTGATTGCATAATTCCTTTAACAATAAAGTATACATCTGTTTCATCCATTAGATATGAAACTGCCTCCCTTACTTTTAAAAGCAGGTAAGTCACCTTATTCAAAAACATCCTGAGCGAACTGTGATCCCATAAGCCATTGTTGCTAGTCAGGTTAACCTAACTCTGCAATTAAGTAATGCTTTATTCTGACACAGCAGAATGCTAAGCTCCTTACTACTATAAATGGAAAGTGCTTATGCACACATAATGTTGCTGCTTAGAATTACTTTTACTGGCTGAAAGAATTGTCGTCCTTAAGCAGTGGTGGTGTATAGATGCAGGGTTATAGTCACTGTGCCTGTTTGTGTTATGTTATAAGCATGTAATTACATTCTGATGTATGAAAGCTATTTTCTGTAAGGTGGAACTGGAGCTTTGGTCTAGGATCTCCTCTGTAAATGGGCACCCTCCATCACAATTAATTAAACCAATCGAGTGAAAATAAATAAATAACAACTAAATAACTATTGCAGAAGTTTGATTGCTATGTTTAACCTGGGAGTCACCCTGTTCTTCTGTATTACTGATCATAAAGCATTTGTATTCTGCTTTTACAAAGAACTTTTTTATTTTTAGTATTTCCTCTTTGTTGCAAGATTCATTATTCTCGGGGCATTGACCAGTGTCCCAGGCCATGGATGAAAAGGTGTCAGTCTACATCAGTACTTTCCCCAGATAACAGTCAAACAAACAACCACATATGTCAGATGACTTATGAAGAAAATCCCAAGCTGAAACTCTACTATACTTAGGGTGGGTTGAAAAGGGCAGCTACCCTAGGTACAAACTGTTAGGGGGCACAATTAGCTCCTCAGAAAACATGCCTATCAGACATGAGTGTACCAATAGCATTCATTTAAGGAGTCATGGTTGATATCATGGCTGCTTAAATAAATGAGTTTGGCTGTTTGTAGTGAGAGTGAATGTTTTCAAGCAGGAGCTAGTGTTACCTTTTTGTTACTGTTAGACAGTTAAAGAAAAATTTTATATATAAAGTTATTAAGCTGTACATATATGCTTGTGTGCAGGCGTGCGAGTGTGTGTGTGTGTGTGTGTGTGTGTGTGTGTGTGTGTGTGTGTGTGTGTGTGTGTGTGTGTGTGTGTGCATGCATGCATGAGTGTGTGTGTCTTTGTGTACGTGTGCTGTTGGCTGGGTTACAAGTGAATGTTTTGCTCACCTTGGTGCTTGGTATTCATGTTGAAAGTCTGGTGTCAAAGTTCTCAGAAAGTTTTCTTAAGATGAAGTTATTTTTCTCATTTATTAAGCTATATCACAGCAACATAAGGAGCTTTTGAACAGTTTTGATTTGTAGTGGATAATAACATAATCTTACATAAATTTACATTGCAGAAACTAGAGGGAAAAGATAGGAATGTCTTTTACTCACCTTGTGTCGGTTTTGTTAATCCAAGGACATCATCTGCCTTAATTGGTCTCCTCCACATCAACAGTTCATTGTCTGACACCATCCCATTGGAATAGTTGTCAGTGTTTGTTGTTAAACCTATGCCATTCATTACCTCCATATCCATAGCTAGCATGACTCCATCTTCGGCACACATCAGCATAATTTCTTCAGTGCAGATGCTTGAATTTCCAGAAATCTCTTTGTACTGATGAGAGATCTGTATTTTGTTGTTGTCCTTCAGATTTTGGGAACCTTTGAAAACACGCTGGTGCACTGACTGTCGGATTTAATGGCCACTGCTGGAGTTTAAAACAGCTTTGCTAGCATGAAGTGAGACTTTACGAGCCAAAAAAGTAACCTCAGGTTTTACAGATTTTGTTTACAAACTGGGCTGAAAATAAATAAAAATATGTTACTAGTTCAGTCTTCAGAAGGGTACAGAGGTAGTCAGCTGCTTTAAATATTTAGCTTTTTGCTGTGGTTGAAAGGTATATGGGCAGTGTGTCTCGTACTGGAAGGGTGAGCCAACCATTTATAAATGGAGACAGCTTCCTTCCTGGGGAATGGAAAATAAGATTACCATGAAGTTAATCTTCTTAGAATTTGTGTGTATGACCTGGGATGCTGGACAGACTGTGATGAAATGAAACGGCTGAAGCTTAGTCTGGTTCTCTGTCCTGCTTTGTTTTTTCGTCTCCTCTTGTTTTTTTGTTTTTTTTTATCCTCACTACTTTAGCTTATGAAGCTTCTTTTTTTGTTTTTGAGCTGCGGGTTAGATGCTTACATTCATCTTCATCATGTTCATTGACTGACACATTTACTACCCTCTCCAGTCAGGGTTTGTGTTCCGACCAGGAGACCTGCCATTCCATTATTGTGGAGAAGTTACATCTGTCTTCTTTATTTTTTTTTATTTTTTATTTATTTTACATGTAAGTAATCTGGACCTCTTGGGCCCCTTTACAGACAATATATAATTTCAGTGACAATCACAGTGGAGGATATAATGCCTGACTCTGTGGAGCAGATGGGCAAGGCCTTGCCTGCAGCCCAGGGGATCTGAGTTCGATTCACAGCACCACCACTATATGAGCTAAATAGGGAATAAGAGTTGTGAAAGAGTGGGGACTGTATACCTCTCCTGTGGGGTAGCACATGTTCGGGGAGCGTACTGGAATTTACTAACATGGTGTGAATTCTCTATAAGAAAACTGGGAATCCATGTTCACTGCTTCAAGGAAGTTTGGTGCTGTTCTTACTGGCAAACTTACTTGCCAAAGCTTGGGATGACCAGTGCATGCCCCCTCCCATTGTATAAAAGAGTATGTGTATGGGCGTAGGGGCCCAAAATAGAAAAAAAAAATCTTTGCGCCATCCCTGATGGCTGTCAAATGAAGGCCTCTCTTGATTGAGTCCTGCCATCACTGATTAAAGAACAAATGCATCAACTTGTCATTTGAGAGGAAACAGCACAAAAATGCATAACAAAGATTAAGGGATGTCAACAATAAAAGTATAAAACAGAGAGGAGTACACAAAAACAGCATTAGGCCAACTTAATAACACATACAATTTGAAGGTATATCTCATTTCTGATCGCAAAGGTCCAAGAACAGGTCCTGTTGTCCAAATAGCCAGAAAAGGGATAAATGTGCATCCAGATTGTTGCATTCTTTATCTAGGAAGATGGCAGTCTCCAAATATGGCAAATAGTTTACCCAGTGGTAGAAACCCAGAGACAGAGCAAGTGGCAGACACTTTGATGGCACTGAAGGGACTGTATGAGCACATTTACTGATCTCACAGAGCTTACATTGCACTCCAAATGACAGACTTAAATAATAACCCCTGAGTGAATGTCCCAAGTGATGGACTGCCCTTCTACCACTGCTGTGAACAGTGAAAGATTTCAACGCTTCACAAATTATGACAGAAAACAAGCCTGGACGAGTGATGAGGAAAATGTAGTCATTAAAGACAGTGCATAGTCAGATGCAATGGCTAGTCTATAAAGAAACATATAGAGAAACAGAGAAAATAAGACACTGATAGACCTAAATAATGCTTTGGAAAGATGGAAAGGGATTCTGCTGAGATTCAGAGGAATGTACACAAATGAGTAAGTATGACTGAGACAGGGGGAGCTAAGTAGTTGGGGTGCACCAAGCATTTCTTGCATCATCAAAGTTTGCACATCAGGGCACCAGTCATGTTTTAATGATTTGATTTATTTATTACATCACCCACTAAGAATAAGGTTCACTTACAACGGAGACCTTGCTTCACAAAAACGCACACCGCTCTGCAAACACAGGGACAATTTATTATTAGAGTGATCAGTCAGTATAAACAGCTTATCTGAGAAAGCTGTGCTGGCCAGGAAAATTTTTTGTGGACTTTGGGAAATATGCCAACTTTTTTAGAAAGAAGCTGGAGACATAGTTCAAGCCCCCATATGCTGGAATTGAAAGGCAGTACCACTAAGGACTGAACAAGTTATGATTTTGCTAAGAGATAATGATGATTCAGAGCTTTTAATGTGTAGTAGTTCAGATGTTATTGTATTCACGTCACTGGACACACTTACTTTAAAACCATGCATGCAATAGTGTTTGGTTCCCATCTAGTATGTTGGGTGCCCGACTTCAGTGTGGTAATATTTATCATTCAGCCCAAGAAGGCCTGAACACTTCCTGCTCTTACTGAATATGTAACTAAATTAATTGTACTGCTGTCTACAGAAGTGCTATAAGAAAGCTGCCCCCTGTCCTGGCTTCTTCTTCTTTTTATTTCATTTTCTCCTGTTAGGGGTCGCCACAACGGATCATCTGTTTCCATTTTTCCTGTCCTCTGCATCTTGCTCTGTCACACCAATCTACTGCATATCCTCTGTCACCACATCCATGAACCTTATCTTAAGCCTTCCTCTTTTCCTTTTGCCTGACAGTTCCATCCTTAGCATCCTTCTCTCAATCTACCCAGCATCCTTACTCAGCACATGCCCAAACCAATGCAATCTCACCTCTCTGGCTTTGTCTCCAAACCATCCGACTTGAGTTGACCCTCTAATATACTAATTTCTAATTCTGTCCATCCTTGTCACACCCAATGTAAATCTTAACATCTTTAACTCTGCCACCTCCAGCTCTTACTCCTGTCTTTTCGTCAGTGTCACTGTCTCCAACCCATATAGCATATCTAGTCTCAATACCATCTTGTAGACCTTCCCTTTCACTCTTACTATTACCTGTTTGTCACAAATCACTCCTGACACTCTTCTTCACCCACTCCATCCTGCCTGCATTCACTTTTTCACCTTTCTTCCACACTTACCATTACTGTGGACTGCTGATTTCAAGTATTTAAACTCATCCACTTTCACCATCTCTACTTCTTGCATCCTCACCATTTCTCTGTCCCCCCTCATTCACAATCATATAGTCTGTCTTAGTCCTGCTGATATTCATTCCTCTCCTCTGTAGAGCATATCTCCTCCTCCCCAGGTCTCCTCAACCTGGTCCCTACTCTCACTATAAATTACAATGTCAACTGCAAGCATCATAGTCCATGGGGATGCCTGTCTGATCTTATCTGTCTACCTGTCCATCCTTGCTGTTGAGTAAACAATCTACCCTTTGGAACCTCATGCCATGTTTCAGCCACCCCCCCCACCACCACACCATCAGAGTTCTGTAACTGGTTAGCTCTGGTGTGTTCTGGAAATTGTGCTGTTGCCATCTGCCCTGTAAACATGTCATACTTCTTGCTTAGATTCACTTTTTTCTTACATTTGGAGACCTTTGAAATACTAGGGCATCTGTGCCCCCAATAATATGGTGCTGATCAGCCTTTTTGTTTATCCTTGTACTGCTTCTTCCCGACTGGCTTATCTTGGAGACTGTCTTTTCTAGCCATGTCAGTCTGCTAGGGAGGCACTGGGGGTATCAGTGTACCCCTTATGTGCAGGCTGTGGAAAAACAGACTTAGAAGCTGAAGATCCAGCGGAAATGTGTTAAGTCTTGTCTCATGTCCAACTCAAACCCCCACCCCCCCAACATTGAGACCAGGAGCAGCGGGGCTGTTGCAAATATATTAAAAGGCATGAATATGAGTGGTTTATGGGGCAGGTTTCCATTCAGCCCATAATAGCTAGTTGACTGTTAAGGAGTTTCTCCTTACCCATGTATTTGTCCCAGAGGTGATAGTCTGGCAAGGAGTAATGCCTTCATATTGAAGGTCTAAGTTCTGGTATATGATCTGACCAATCCTCAAGTCCCTTCCATCCCACAAAACTTCATATATGCGTATTCTGAGACATACCTCCTCCTGTTGGTGTGTGATCTGCCTGTCCCTATTACTGATGGTCCTGCCAGTTGCTATCACATTCCAGCCTTCAGTGGATAGCTTGTGAGTTGGTGATGAGCCACTCTTACAGTTGATTTCCCTGGCACCATAGCTGCTAACCAAACATGGCTCACTGCTGGCACAGTGTGATAATCTGGCTACGTACTATAAAGGAATTCACTGCATGTCACAAGGGCTGGCGTTACTGCATGCCATGGGGTTCATTGATATTACAGGGGGGGGTTAATGCATGCCACAGGAGGGTTCACAGTATGCCACAGTGTGGCTCACTGCATTCTACAGCTGGTTCACTGCATGCCACTGGTGTTTTTTTTTTTGCACATCCCAGGGATTTTATTCATTACACAGCGGGCATTCACCAAGTGCCAAGTGGAAGCTATTACATACCACAAGGAGTTTCACTGTATGTTACAGACATGTTCACTCTATGCCACACATTCTTCAGTGAAACAAGAGAGACAATCTACTCATCAGATCAGACAAGTCACTTAGAAAAATCTGAGAGAAAAGTAGATGAAGACCAGAACATTTTCCCAGCCTATCATTCTCCATGTAGGAAGTTTTCCACTATGTGTTGTTTGGGATCCAGGGCAACTGGCAAAGAATCCCATGGCTTTGCACCCACACTACTACTTTAAATGAAGCACATATAGCCACACAGAAAATCATGCAGACAAAAATAAGATCTACTGTTTGTAATGCATCTGTCAGTCGCTGAAATGTAGGGCAATGCATTTTGTCAAAATGTCTGTCATTTTAGCACATTGGATTAAGCTACGAGCTGTTAATGAGTTTCATTCTGCATTCTAGATTTGACTGTCTCAGACTCCATTTGCTACCATGTGACTCGGATCAGGTAATTTAATCCCAATCCTCCTGAGCTTCCCCTGAAAGGAGGATTATGCCTAGTGGTCTTCGCTGGCTGAGAAATGAATAAAAATAATTGTGTAACAAGCAAGCACAAAATTGAACAATTCTTATGCCTTTAGCTAAGAAGTTTATAGCACAGATAAATATAGTGTGTTATATGTAAAAATGTGGTCCTATAGAATATCATGAATGCCTTTGCTAGAAAATCTTAACACTGAATGTGTGACAGATTCTTTTAATGTGAAACAGGTTTGTGAAGCAAACTGAGACTATTCTTCAGAATGGATTACAGTTACAAGGAATACTATTATTTCCAAGTCATAGTTTTCATGGCAGTTTGTTAGTCCAGGTTTTATGCAGCAATGACTCAGGTAAGGCCATTTATTACAAGGGTTACAAGGTCTTTGCATAAATGCATATGGAATTCTAAATAGCTTCCCTGGTCTCACAGTATTGTGTTCCTTGTATGGGTCAATTCCAACTTCCCCTTTTTGGCTATCTACCTGAAAAGTAAATTATTGGTTTTATTTTGTTTTGCTCTCTGCAAATAATTCTAGCCTTATTTAATTATTTACTATTACTAATCACATACCCCAGATTCAGTAAGCCCTGCACGATGTGCAGGAATATTGCATCAGCTGCTGCACAGAATATGGCCACCGAGCGATCCAGTATAGAGCTCCCGGGACGTGCATGCATGCTCCTACACTATTCTTGCATGGACACCACTGCCTTATTCTAATTACCTCATTTTCTGGTGAAAACCATGCAAATAAGGTGAATTAACAAACCAGCAAGCAAGCAGGTGTCTGTGCAAGAATAGTGTGTGTGTGTGTGTGTGTGTGTGTTTTTCCGGTCCGCTTAATGATTGGCAGTAGAGTTTTTACATGCTGGCTTGCCGTGGCTAAGCACAACCTTCACAACAAGAACGCTTATTCACGCATTCACGCGCGACAGCAGACGCTAACGCTGGAGAATCGAACGGGCAACGCCTAAGAAGCAGAAATGTATTCAGCTACTAGCCGAATACATTTCTGCAAAATAAAAAAACGGAGTAATGACAGCTCAAAATAAAGCATGTATTATAACTGTTAGGCATGCCAATGGCCAAATATATGGCCATTGGCATTATAAACAGTTTACATTTTATGAAATTAAACTTTTTTTTTTGGGGGGGGTGATCTCGGCTGTTTAAGCATAGGGCAGTGGCGTGCAAATGGAATTGTGCCAAAAATAAAAAAAAGGGGTGGAGGGGAGCAATTTTAACAGAAATCTGCATTTTGCTATTAGAGTCAATGGCATGCAGAATGAAAACAAACCCTTGGAATAGTGGTTGCTAAGGGGAAAGGCTCAGTGTAAGTGTAGTAACTATGAAGTAAGGCAGTGTTGTATGCAAATGAGGGGATTTATACTGAATCACAAATTTCTTCTAAGTGTCAGACTACACCTAACCGTGTAGGTGTGCCAACACGATCGTATAAGCACGAGAGCTAGATGACATCAAAAGGGGGTGTGTCATGCTTGCTGTAAGCACATTGGAGCTCTGTGCCCATTGTTTGCCCTTAGCTAAGCACAGCTAAGAAAGGGGGTATGTCCAAGGTTGCTTAGTGCTGTTTACATTGTCTAAATGGGTGTGTGTAGCGCACACCAGGTTTTAAACCAAACAAAAAAAAAGGGGGAAATAGCAGAAGTGTTTACATTAAAGCACTGGGTATGTGTGGCATACCTTGAGGCTTAAACAGGTAGGAAATGGGAAGGGGAAACAGCAGAAGGAAGTCACATAAGGAGAACTAGTATAGCTGGCAGGTGGAATGTATTAGAATCAAACAATTACACAGGCAGCAGCCCAGCACACTACTAAAACTATGCAAACACCTTTCAGTCTTGGTTTTCCCACAAACTCTGCACCACTGGTGTACAAATTCAGGGAAATTTTGAACTGACAAAACTAACAAAAAATGTTAGGGGTTGCAGTCGCTTTGATCTATCAGTATGTGCTAGATACTGAGGTTGTGGTGAGGAGAAGAATGCTGACAACCGTCCCAGAGTGAAGAGGAGGAGAAGAGTGTACAGACCCAGGGTAACCTACCAGGGGCTACATGAACTGAAGATAGTGGAGCACTATAGGTGGACAGGGACATTCTGCAGCAAATCATCAAGCTGTGCCGGCCCTGCCTCAGACACAGAACCAACAGAGGGGAACCCATCCCAGTGGATACCAAGGTATGTGTAGCCTTAAGAATACTAGACACAGGTACCTTCCAAAGACCAACTGGGGATATCATGGGGGTCTCACAGGCATCAGCATCCAGGGTACTCCACCAGTTCCTGGATGCTTTGTCAGCACATACCAGTGAGCACATATATTTCCTCAGCACCCATGAGATGTTGACCAGCAATATGCATCTCTTCCACCATATAGCAGAATACCCTGAGGTAGTGGGTGCTAGATACTGCATGCACATCCACATCAAAGCACCACCCAGGCAGCAGGGTAGGGTCTACATAAACTGCAAGGGCTTCTCCTCCATCAACTGCCAGGTCATGTGGGATGTCCAGGGCATTATCATGAATGTGGGTGATGGCAACCCTGGAAGCTATCATGACTCACACATCAGGCATTCCAACAGTTGTACTGGGCATTTGCCAGTGGGGACATCCCATATGGTTATCTGGTGGGGGATGCTGGCTATGCACTGGAGCCATGGCTGATGACACCCATCAGAAATGCACACCCACCCACACAAGAACACCATAATGAGGCACATGCAGAAACCAGGATCATTATAGAGCATGTGTTTGGGATGCTCAAGTCACGGTTCCACTGCCTTGACATATCTGGTGGAGCCTTGCAGTACTCTCCAGCCACATGTGCACATGCTACATAATATGATCCTATGGAAACAGCTGCAGCAGGAGCAAAATTGGGAAGGGTCACACAGCCCCCCACCTATGCCAAGGTCTCCACAGGCACAGAGATACTCAGAGGAGGAACGTCCTGAGCCTGCCCCTGTAGGCAGATGGAGACATGCCCAGTATGCCCTGTCTTTGGCAAAGAGGCAACACATACACACTGACACTGTAGAGCCCAAGGGACTGATCTCTCTCTCGCTGACTCACACACACACAGTAAAATGGATCCCAAAATATCACACCACCTATACCTTACCATGTATAAGCAGTGTACTGCATGCATCTGACATAGTCAGCCCTCAAGCACCATCCTCACAACAGCCTCAGGCACAAGGTAAGTCAGTCTCCTTAATAAAATAAATGAATGGAATGTTCTGATAGCATATCTATGGTATTGAATCAAGCATGCAAGGGAATGGGGTGGCTTACTGGGATAGCAGCAGACAACTGACAGCTCTGTGGGAAAGCAGGAAGTGTAGTCCCAGTACTGGCCTACCCACACCATGCAGTACCACCCTAGTTGACAAATACCACTGCAGTATATGTAGTGAGCCAAATAACTGGGGGTCATAGGTCATACACATGGATGTCAAAGTGGTGGTCCCATATCCACCCCAAGCCTCACCCAACAGATCAGCTGTAGAAAACCATACAGAAATGTCTGGCTAAGGCCCCCACATGGCGACATCCATGAAATCCCCACCTACAGACTTTTACACAGTGATATCACAGCAGGTCTGGCAGTGGCAGTATAGCTTTGAAAGGTAAGAAGTCTGAAACTACAAATGTTTATTCCAGTACAATCTGACCTGTGGTTGATACTGTTATGCATGTAGTCTCAAAGATAAGGCACACCACTATGCTAAATGTGACCAAAATGTTAAGCAAATATCAGCACAGTCTCTGTAAATGTGTATTGTGCACAGATGTGTCACCCCCCCATAGTCACATAGAAATGCAGTAACATGTCCCTAGCCTTACGCAGCATCCAACCATCAGCAAGAGTGATGGCACAACACAAACAGAAATCAATTGTCAGCAACACCCACAGTCAACTTACTGGTGCCATCCCAGGACAACATCCCAGGATTGTCCACTGCTGGCAGCCTGGGAACATATGATCATCAGAATGCACTGCCTTTCTACAGATGGCCTGCATCTGTCACACATGACCTACAGGCCTGTGGCAAATGCCCATGCCTCACCCACAGTGCCTTGTTAGGGAGTGTCATGGGGTCCATAACACCAACATAACAGTCTACAAAATGCAAAGAAAGGCCATGCCACTAACTGCTAGCAGAAAACCTGCCAGTGTCAGAGAGCTAGAAATCTAGACAAAGCCATGAATAATGGGGAGAAAAAGGTCCAAAGAAAAGGGCACCTTTGAAATACTGCTCTAATAATGTTATAAAGTTGAGGGAATGATTGTAGTAGCATGTAATGTCTGATGGGTACAAAGTCTGAAACTGCAATGTCAACTGTCAGTAATATCTGGCTTCAACCCCGATTGACTTGCAAAACACTTTTCCTTGAAAATCACACTAGTTTGGGTAACTAACAAGATATATGAGTCATGAATGTGGACATTCTGTGATACTCTGTATAGTCGACAGGCAGGGCTAGGAGTCTAAACATGGGAATGCATTCATTGCAGGCAGTCCTAACCTGGAAGATGGTGACATGTCTGCACCCACAAAACCCTGGCCCACAGCTATGGGGAGTATCACACCCTTCCCTGATCACTCGTCCTATGCAACATCCTTACCCAAAATGTGGCCATCCAAGCAAAATGAGGTGGGGCATACATATATGTGAGACAAAACACACCTCCAGGCTGGTCAAACAGTCTGACACACACAAGACCCTCCAAGTGCAGTCAACTTTTGAGAAGACTCCTATGCAAAGTACTGGTAGCTATAGACAAACATATCTGACCCAGGACACTGCCTCCCCCACATATCTTATCCCCTACAAATCTATTTGGAGACTGCTTATCACCCTGATCCTGTCTAACTTATATTAACCACCCATGGACTGGAAATCAGACCAGGCCAGGACAGAAATGCACAGAGATTCTACCATTGTAATATATCACCAATGTGCTGAACTGTTTCCACAGCACCAGTAGTCAATTGCTTGTAGCCACACCTCTCAACAGACTGGACTGTGCAAGAATGCGTAGTATGTGGCACATAAGTTTGGTGTGTGCATCATCCATCCTGTATTCCTCAGGTAAATCACTGTGGTGATCTGAGGAGGTATGCCATGAGGTACTGAAACAATACATGACAGTGTCAAATGGCATATATGTCAAACGTCTTCTAAAACAAGCCCTGTAACCCAAGCAACCCATGTATTACTGAGAGAAATATTCACAATTACCATATAGCCCATTGTGTCTCCATTTTGATAGGCTGTCTCCAGATATCCTACACCAACAGGTTGAGAGGTATGGCTGTAGCACAAAACAAACCAGACTGGAGTACAACAATCCCTGAATGGAGTCTCACATGTACAATAGAAGGTCACACTGGGCATGCTCCTACTCTTAGAGAAATGTCGGTAGGATCTAGGAATGAACAGGCCTTCCCCATACAGTGCACTTCTGATTGCCATACTTTAGCAGTCCTGAAGATGTCTGTCACCATAGAAGTCCCTTTCATCAGACCTCAGCCCTATAAGCTCTGTGGCATGTATGATACCTGTGTAACACTATAGTACAAATAACTAGTTAGGTAGGAGTTCTAATCTACAGTCCTGGCAAATGTAAAAGTGTGTGTTTACACGCTAAAGCTTTTGGGTCCATTCAAACCCAGTACACTTCTCCTTTCCCTACTTTAGCAGTCCTGCAGATAACAGTCACGTTAGAAGTCCTTTTCGTCAAGCCTCAGCCCCATAAGCTCTGTGGCACATGCAATAACTGCGTAACACTTTAGTACAAATAACTAGTTAGGTAGAAGTTCTAATCTCAGTTCTGGCAAATATGTGTGTGTGTGTGTGTGTGTGTGTGTGTGTGTGTGTGTGTGTGTGTGTGTGTGTGTCTGTGTGTAAGTGTGTATATGTGTAGGATTTAGTATTTTGTGGCCACTCTCACCCAGTACATTACCCCTTGCCATACTTTACAAGGGCTGGTTATGTTCTTCACCTTAGCAGTACATTTGGACAACCTTCACCCTATAAGTTCTGTGGCGCATGCAATAAATGTGTAACACTGTAGTAACTATAAATAGATAGGTAGGGGTTCTAATCTCAGTCTGGGAAAGTGTGTGTGTGTGTGTGTGTGTGTGTGTGTGTGTGTGTGTGTGTGTGTGTGTGTGTGTGTGTGTGTGTGTGTGTGTGTGTGTGTGTGTGTGTATGTGTGTGTGTGTGCATGAACAGTATCCTGCCTGTGGGGGGGTTGTTGGGTTTGTGTGAGAACCATATCCATTGGGGTGGGTTTTGCTACTTTTTGCTGTTGCCCACCCAGTGCATGTCCCAGTGTCCACATTACAAGGCCCACAGCTGTCATCCAATGTAGAGGGATCTATAGACACTCTGCAGCCCTATAAGCATTGTGCCATGTGCAATAACTATGTGACAGTATGGAATAGATAACAAGATATGGAGCCCATCTAATCCTTGGATATCACTTCCCACTCAGGAATCATACACAAACACACTCAGATAGGCAGCCACACCTACATCAGTAGGTGGCCTGCAAACCGGCTCACAGATAGACCCCACAGCATGAAAGCAGCTAACTCCATGTTAGACTGCTGAACAGTCACAAGTGGAGTCCCACAGGTTGTGGACCTGAGTTCCCTCATGTTTGGGATCCACACCTCTGAAGACCAGCCCAATACAAAGGTGCCCTGGCTGACAATGTTTGCAGATGACTACAAGGTCAGTGCTATTATTACCCCCCCCCATGTGAGGTTGACATCCTTTACAAAGCCCTCTCTGAGACCTATGAGTGTTGTCAGAAACCTGGACATAAGCTCAATGCCAGCTGATGTGCCGCCATCCCCTTTGGGTACAATATGGTTCCCATAAAGTAATACATTGATGGTATTCCACTGAACACTGATGTTGGTTAAATGGAAATGGGAACACAGGTTGACAGTGAGCTCAATGGTGACTCCTACAGTGCCACTGTTTTCTGAAAGTCCTTCCATGTTCTCCTGACTAAGGTTGTTGAATATGCGAAGTAAAAGGACAGTGTTTCACTGTACACTCCCCTCAGTAGGCCAATCAATGTGTACTATGACCCATTTAACAAGTACCCCACTGGACACCAGCAACAACAGGAGAGGCTGCAAATGTAACTCACAAAGAGGATCTTAGGTACTACACACTTGCCCCATACAGACAGACTCCAACAATTGCAGTGGGTCTTTGTCTCATATTGGCTACTTAGGTGTGATCTCTGTCTGACATGCATAGCCATGTCTGATCCAACCCTGTCAGGAGTGCTACATCTGAGGAAACCAATCTGTCCACACAACATGCCCCAGATACCTCAATCCCATCCTCACAATCAACAGGACAAGCTGGAGGGAAAGGTTCACAACCCAGAGACTGGCCACACTATGGAATAGACGCCACATACATGTCAAGCCAAGTACATCACTGGCCCTCTTCAATAAAAATCAGGAGGAGTGAATGGGGAATAGAATACCCACCCTGGGGATCACTCCAGTGACTATACTCAGTAGACACACTGGGGAGTATCGTCAGGTAGCATGATGCCAGTGTATTCCCATGGGCTAGCCTTGTAATGCCTCCATGGCCATTTGCCACATACATACCTATGACTCTTTGAACCTATGGATCTCAGTTCTGTCAAATGTGTGTGTGTGCATTAGTGTATCTGAAAGTG
>NC_056745.1:429322408-429369908 GCF_019279795.1 Protopterus annectens | reverse complement strand
CCCCCATTTTGTCAGTCTTTCCCCAAGTGTCCTGCAATGATAGGTTGTGAGATATGCTACAGATATGTGACATCTCCTGCAAATAGGCCCCTGTCATGACTACCGTGATGCAATGCAGTAAACACCACCACAGGTGAATATGCAGATATTGCTAAATGGCTGAGTGTGACAGTTATTTGCATGGTCACATGCATTAACTTTAGCATGCCTGAGGTACTGGTGTGCCACAACAGGGAAACCCCATATTTAATGGGTTCAGGCTGCTGTCCCATGTGTAGACCAGAGGGACCTATGTAGATGTGAGGGAGAGGTATTGTCAGCAGATTCACATTAGGCATTGGTACAAGATGAATGCTATATTTCTTCAGAGGTACAGTACACACTATGATATTACACAATTTGCTGTCCTTCACCATAGATGTGCACTTGTGTGCATTACTACACCCCACCCACTAATCCATTTTGCACTGACATATGCATCTGGAGACTCTGTAGAAGACAGTTTAAATGCTACTTCATTACATTGATGTGCATTTTGGCCTTACCTGGATGCTACTCACCTGCTGCCACCCACCTACACAACTGCTGTTTCCCATGTTTGCATTTGTGTGGGGGCTACCCAAGGTTGGCAAGGAGCTTCCCTGTTGCCGTAAGTGAGGCCTATGTGGCTGGCCCCACACCGGTAGCAGTACAATCCCCTCACTAAAGCAGCAGTCTTTTGCCAGGCATGATGTATCAGGTCACATGCTCTATGCCTTATCTGACTGTATGTGGGTCCATGGTGGCCCAACACATTCACTCTCTGGATGATCTCATCCAACAGGGCAGTCTGCTCCTGCAGATGTTGACAGCTACGGTCAAAAAGGATAGCATAGTTTAAGATTACAGCTTCTGTGATGGCTGCTGTCTCTGCATTGGTGTAAGGTGGTTGCCTCTGCATGGCACCTGGAAGACATGCACAGGAAAATACATCACAGGACCTCAGACATTGCCCAGAGTTCTTTACAGTGCCAGCACATGCATATGGAGTATCATTAACCACCACTTACAAACACATCATACCCCTGCACCTGGCAGCACTGTATGAACATGCATTGTACTCCTGGTCCTGATGTGTCATGTTCCCCCCAATGAGGGCCAGTACATTGCATAAACCAACATTCATCATTCACATTTGTGTATAGGGATGAAAGTGGCATGTTCCTTGCAGATGGGATGTCAATGGTGCTCAGGCTTTGCTTGTATACAGTGTGTAATGGAGCTGGAAGCATATTCCTGGGTTCATGTAGGATGCAGACAGGAATGCTATCAGGCCCCAAGGGGACATGCTTTTGTTAACTTTGATTAGGCAGTTTGCACCTGATCCATGATGATGAGGGAATGTGTGCGTGTGCTGTGCATATCCACCTATACTGATGGTGATCCGGGGGGGGGGGTGATGTCTGTTCTAAACCTGTCTGCAGCAAGTTGGCTGTAGCTATGGTGTGTGTGTATGTGCTGTGATTGACCACCATTACAGGTATGGTTGGGTTGATGCCTGTGAGACTGTAGACATATGTGAAGATGGCCTTGTGATTGCCCTTAGTGGATGTGTCCAATTTGTACTCAAAGTTAACCTTACAGTAATCTACCTGTGACCTAATATGCTCATTCAGACAAAGGTTGACATGCCACCCAGTTGGTGCCTGCTCCTACTTTGCCCTGTACAACCAATATAGCATCACATTATGTGCTTTGTGCATTGCTGCTGTCCAGCAAAGGGGTTTACTCTACTTTAGTGGAGACAGGTTTTACATGTAAGGTATTGCTGAGGCCATACAGCTATGTGGGTGGTCCTATATTTGCTTGTAGTAGGCATGGACACAGGTCAGAACACAGTTGGCCACCTCTACGATTTCAATGTGATACTCATGCTTATTATACTACCCATGTCTGTGTCAGGGCAATGACACCACCAGCACAGAAGTGTAACTCTGCTGGATGCACAGAAACTAAGGTTACACATGTGTACAACATGTACAGCTTATTTACCTGACATTGTGGATCCCATGTCAGTTGTTATGAGGCAGCCAGGTACACCTGCCTATACATACATATGCACAGGTAATGCCTGCTTCACATTTCTGCTCTATGTCAGTATGGCACACTGTAATGACAGTCTTGCTGCTCAGTCAATCGTGTCAACCTGTTAGGGCAGGACATTTGTAGGACAATGCACATACATGGTGGGCTACGGGCCACAATCAGTGACACTTTCTTCATATTGCTGTAACACACATGTCATTTGATAGTGCAGTACCTTTTGCATTCACAGACATACCCTGGAGGATGTCTGATGCTCATATAGCAGGCAGAGAGGTGAAATACTAGGTCGGTGGTATTGAGGGTAGGAACTGCTAATGTTATGGGTATGACTGGTATGGGGGCAGACCTAGCTGATATGCTGGACAGAGGAAAGGTGGATATATTGTGTGTACCAAAGACCAGATGGAAGGGTTGTACAGCTGTGTGTATCGAAGTCAGGTTCAAATAGTTCTATCATGGTGTGTATGGGAGTGCAAATGGTGTAGGGGTTAACCTGAAGGACCATTATGCCAAGAGTATTTGTGGAGGTGATGAGTGTCGGGTAGAGTGATGTTCAGGAGGCTGGGTCTTGATGGTGTAATGTTGACAGTTGTTAGTGCATATGCTCCTCTAATTGAGTGTGTGATGGATGAGACAGATGTACTTTGGTGTGGTTGGATGAAGTGGTGATGTGTGTACCCAAGGGTGAGTGAGTGGTGATTGGAGCAGATTTCAATGGGCATGTTGGTGAAGGGGACAGAGGGGATGCAGAAGTGATGTGTAGGTATGGTGTTAAGCAAAGGAATGTAGAAGGTGAGATGGTGGTGGAGCTTGCAACAGAGGTTGGACATAGGTGTGGTGATTACAGAGTTTTACAAGACCGAGGGGCATAGGGTGACATGCAAGTGTGGAAGAAGATGCACACAGGTGGATTATCTCCTATGCAGTTGAGCCTGTTTGAAAGGGATTGGCAACTGTTAAGTGGTGATGGGGAAAGTGTAGTTAGGCAGCATGGGAAGGTTGGTCTGTGGGATGACATTGGTGATCAAGAAGAGGAGGAGGAGTGTAAGGGCAGCACCATGGATCAAATGGTGGATACTGAGAATGGGTGATTGTGAGGTTGAGTTCAGGGAAGAGTTAAGACAGGCAGTGGGTGGCAGTGAAGAGTTAGCAAATATCTGGGTAACTACATCTGAGCTAGTAAGGGAGATGAGTAGAATGGGACTTGGTGTGACATCTGCACAGAGGAAGGAGGACAAGGAGACCTGGTGGTGGCATGAGGAAGTACAGGGGAGTATACAGAGAAAGAGGTTGGCCAAGGAGAAGTGGGATTGTCAGACAGATGTAGAAAGTAGACAGGTGTATAGGAAGATGGAATGCATGGCAAAGAGAGTGGTGGCAAAGGCTGAGGATGGGGCATCTGAAGGGTTGTATGTAAGGTTGGAACCAGGGATGGGGAATAGGACCTGTACCAATTGACTTGACAGAGGCATGTAGCTAGGAAGGATGTGCAGCAGATAAGGCTGAGAAAGGATAATTGTGGAAGTGAACTCACTAGCGATGAGAGTGTCGAGCAGGTGGAAACAGTACTTTGATGGGCTGTTGAATGAAGAGAATGAGAGAGAGAGAAGGTTGGGTGATGAGGGTATAGTGAATCAGGATGTGCAATGGATTATCAAGGGTAAAGTAAGGATAGTTATGAAAAAGTTTAAGAATGGAAAGGCTATTGGTCTAGATGACATACCTGTGGAAGCATGGATGTGTTTAGGATAAATGGCAGTGGCCTTTTTAACTGGATTGTTTACTGTAATCTAAGAAAGTGAGAGGATGCGTGACGAGTGGATGAATGTGTTTGGGTACTGATTATGAGAATAAGGGTGGTGTGCAGAGATGTAGTAACTACAGAGAGATAACACTGATCAGTCACAGCATGATGTAATGGTAAAGGGTGGTGGAAGCTAGGCTAAGAAGGGAGGTGAGGATTACTGATCAGCAGCATGGTTTCATGCCAGGATAGAGCAGTACAGATGCAATGTTTGCTCTGAGAGTGTTAATGGGGACACACAGAGAAGGTTGGATGTAGCTGTGTTGTGTCTTTGTGGACTTAGAGACAGCATATGACAGGATGCCCAGAGAGGAGTTGTGGTATTGTATGAGGTGGTCAAGAGTGGCAGAGGAATCCATAAGAATGCTACAGGATATGTACAAGGCTAGTGTGACAGCAGTGAGTTCTCCATTGTGGGTGGCAGGTGTGGTTAAGGTGGAGGTGGGAGTACATCAGGGATCAGCTATGAGCTCTTTCTTATTTGCAGTGGCGATAGACAGGTCGACAGACATGATCAGACAGGAGTCCCCCTTGACTGTGATGTTTGCAGATGGCATTGTGGTCTGTAGTGAGAGTAGGGAACAGGTTGAGGAGACCCTGGAGAGGTGGAGGTATGGTCTAGAGAGGGGAGGAATGATGGTCAGCAGGACTAAGATGGAATATATGTGTGTGACTGGAAGGGAGGATGGAGAAATGGTGAGGATGCATGAAGTACAGTTTTCAAAGGTGGATAGGTGTAAATACTTGGGAACAACAGTTTAGAGTAATGGTGAGTGTGGGAGAGAGGTGAAGACATGAGTACAGGCAGGATGTGGGTGGTGGGGAAGAGTGTCAGGTGTGATTTGTGACAGACAAGTACAATTAAGAGTGATAGGGAAGGTCTACAAGAGGATAGTGAGACCAGCTATGTTATATGGGTTGGAGACATTGGCGCTGAAAAAAGAGGCACAAGTCAGAGCTGGACATAGCAGAGTTACTGATGGTATGATTTGCAGTGGGTGTGGCCTAGCACTATCACAGTCAGTATTGTGCAATATACACTCCAGTAGTGGTCATATGTGAGCCATCCTTTCCTAGGGTGACTCAGGGCCCTGGGCTGTGTTCTATGTCACTGCAGACAGACACAGTTTCTATGGCCATAGGTACTGATCAACAAGATATCAGTACATCATGTGTTGTTGAGACATAATATTATTTGAACTTCCTATTTTCCATGTTTACATGCCCCTACTACATTCCATTACAGGCTTAATTGTTTGACATATTTGTGTTTTATTGTTTTCAGTTCAGTTGGTATACTCCATCAGTCTTAGAGTGTGTGTGTGTGTGTGTGTGTGTGTGTGTGTGTGTGTGTGTGTGTCTCTCTCTCTCTCTCTCTCTCTCTCTCAAACAGATGTAGGATATATAACTGTTTTGTATAGGCAGCATCTTGCCTTTAGTAGGTAATGCTCATCAGCAGCTTATGGCCTGTGCACCGGTTGGAGTACCCCACTTGCTAATTGCATGTGGAGCAGCTGTGAGCTGTGATATCATTCCCATACCCAATAGGATGGAAACACACTCGTATAACTGAGTACTTCATGTGGGCATTGTCCCTTTTCCTTGCCTGGGAGGAGAACTTCATGGAGGTGTGTGATGAACAGCAACACAGAGTGTAGTTGTGAATACCTCTTACAACAAACACAGTGGAGACAGCCCAACAAACTGGGGTAGAATGTTCCAGACATAGGGACAGAATGTAAGTGTTGCTGTTATGCAGTTAAAGAAATGCTAGTTTGACAAGGTTTGTGTGGATATGGCTGCTCTGCATGAATTTAAGTCTGATAGTGTTATGTGGTTGACATAACTTCCAACTGTAGGGCTATCTGCAGTCTGGCCAGAGTTTGGAGTCTTATATTTGGTGTGTTACTCGCATATTTTCTGGCCTTGGAAATTCAGTAGGATACTCTAAGCATTGCAGTCAGTAAATGGTAACATACAGTTGTGTTTCTGACTTCATATCCCTCAGAACAGATATGTTACAACAACCCTGTTATACCAGCAACTTTCTCAGTTTATGACAGCAATATGTCAATAATGCCCCTGTGTTTGGGCCTCTGCCCCCAAATATGTCAGACTTTGTCCAGATATCATGCTGTGAGAGGTGTATAGGTATAGTATATCATTATATAGTGACTTAATTGCAGATATCACCCCAGTGATGTATGAGACTGCCATACATGTTACGTGTAGGCCTTATATATGAGGACGAAGCCTAGACATTCTGTGGGACTCTATACTGTTGAGAGGACTGTGTATTTCTGGCAATTGTTGACAGACTATCAGGATTGTGTAGCAGTGTATTGTGAATGTGTTATTTGGCCTGTGTAGGGAGGGTGGTAGATGTAAGTGTTGAGGGTCTTTTTCTATCTGACTTTGCATGCTGATCCAGCTTCTGATGCTCTATCAGCTGTATATGCTTGTAGGGGGAGATTAAGACATGTCCCATACCACAGTCAGGTGTCAGACTACACTGTGAATTTGGCCAGTATATATAGGGATAGTGTGTTAGTGGCAAACATGCTGATGATTTTGTTCACACAGTCCATATACTCTGCTGTTCCTGTGACTTACCAGTATGACACTTTGAATATGGTGAGATTGGTTTTGGGTATGCACTTTCACCCTAGTGTCTGTTGGTCAGTGCTGTTACATCCCTGTAGTGCTGGATAAATTTGCAATTTCATGTGTATTCCCCCATGGTAAAATTTGGTTTGTGTTGTGTCAGTCTGCCTGTAGTTTAGACATTACTTGGTGACATGCCTAGCAGCTCAGTGAAGTTTCCCTACTGTGATGTTATGTCCTGATATTTATCAGATGTACTGTTGCCTGGCCCCCATACATGTTGTGTATGCCTGACACAATAGTGGGATGATGTGAAGATTTTTGTCAGTGTGTAGTGGGAAGTAATTTGTTTTTGGACTTGGGCTATTCCAGTCAATATATGGTACAACAGGCAGAAGGGTGTTACTGCATCAACTGTGTCACCTTATCTACTCCACTATTTGGGATATGTTCCCAGTTTCATGGGTTTACACCCCGCCCCGGTCAGGGTTGGTCCAGATTTGTTGCACTAAGGGGTTCTCAACATACCTCTCAACTGCCAGATTGCTTCAGACTGTCCAGGATTATTGCTCATATGTATGTTTTGTTCCACAGAATTATGTTTTTCATTTCTGTAGTAAATCACTGTGATGATGTGAGAATTTCTGTCTGTAAACAATGACATTACATTTCAGTTTTAGAACTCACATCCTTCTGAACATGTATGCTGACATGAACCCTGTTACTGTAGGAACATTCTACATTTATAACTGCAGTACATACAGTATGCCCATATCCTTGGACCACTGTCCCTCAAGTTTGAAAGGCTTTGTCCAGAATTATTGCACTAAGAGGTATAGAGGTATGGTGCTGGGTATGACTCCACTACATGTTATGGGCATATATCTATATCTATCTATGTGTATATATATATATATATATATATATATATATATATATATATATATATATATATATATATATATATATATATATATATATATATATATATATATATATATATATATATATATATATATATATATATATATATATATATATATTTCAGCTTCTGTGGATCCCTAGTGATATCTGCATTGCTTACTGTACTTATTTCCTTGTTTCACTTGAAAGAAAGTTACTGTTTGTCGTTTTTGCATTTAAGTTACCTGTAACACATTGCATTTAAGTTACCTGGCACTTGCTCACTAAAGCAATTATATAAGTCAGCACTAAAATATTAAAAGCACTACACCCTCACAAACTCCCCTTGAGTACCTCGTTCCCCATTGGCCCTTTTTTTTCAATTATAAAGTAATTGCCAATACTATTCTAGCATGTCCAAAGGTCAGCTGTCAATCTCCTCTCCGGTCCAGCTGGTGAATCTGGGAATCTTGAGGCAATGTTACAACTGCCTCATGTACACAGACAACCCACTCCTCCTCCCAACAGATTCCAACACATGTGAGAGATGCAACCATATAGCCATACTGGAGGCTAAGCTCTCTCAACTCAGTACTGGCGAAACCAGTCAGGAGGAGAAGGAAACCACACTCACTACAATTCCAGTCTCACATAGACCTACCACGACAGCAAACCAAACACATAAACACACAAAAACATACTCGGAGGCTCTAAATAAAAATTTGCCTAAGCAGCAGAGACCTCCAAAGCAGACATCCAAGCAACAGCTACCCCAATACAAAACACGTGCAACACATAGTTCACAAAGCCAGTGTGCCGAACAGTCACAGCCCTTAAGGCTAAACAACACACCTGATACACTTGTAATAGGTGACTCTATCGTCAGGCACACTGACGTCCCGCTCACCAGGCTGAGCAAGGAGAAGGTCATGGTGAGTTGCCTGTCGGGCGCTAGGATCCGCCACATAACACAAGCACTCAGGTCACTCCAAGGCAAGTACAAATATGACTCAGTCATTGTCCATGCTGGTGTGAATGACCTGAGACGTACCTCCCTGGACTACATGAAAAGAGACATAGAGGAGCTCTCTGAGCATGTAGCCCAGGCCGGTATGACCCTGACCTTGAGTAGCATCTTACCCTCACCAAGAATGAAGCCACAATATGAAGAGAAAATGATCAATTTCAACAACTGGCTTAAGTACTGGTGTCATTCAAAGGGGATCCAATGCCTGTCAGCCTGGGATGACATGCTCGACAAGCCACGATGCTTCACTAGGGACGGCTTGCACCTGCCACCCCTGGGCTTTCGGATATTGGCAAAGGCTCTTGCTACCCCCATAGTGCCTTTTTTAGGCAAGGCTCAAAAGAAAAACCCACCTCCATAGGTATCACAAGGGATAAGAAACTAAGAGTAATGCTACTCAACGCCAGAAGTCTAAACCTCAAGATGCATGCACTCGAAACTCTCCTTAGCATGGAGAACATCGATATCTGTGCAGTAACAGAAGCCTGGTTCAAGGCTCCCGAGAGCACCCCAGCACTACCAGGTTATACCTCATACCATGCTTTTTGGCCCCAAAACTTGGACCGAACCACAAAAGGAGGGGGAGTATCAATATTCATCAAAGATACCCACAACTCCAGGTTGGTGGCACAGCACGAAGCATCAGAGACTATCCATGTGCAACTAACAGTGGGTAAAACTGCCTTCCAGTTTATAGCCTGCTAGAGACCACCCTCCCAAACCCAGGAACCCCACTCAGCCTTCCTGAGAACACTGGAAAATATGAAGGTCTCTCCAAACACCATTATATTGGGCGATTTCAACTATCCAAACATAGACTGGGAGCATTACTCTAGCTCCAACATCCTAGCCCAAAGGTTCCTAGAATTTATAAACTCAAATGCTATGGAACAACTTGTTACCACTCCCACAAGAGGGGAAAACATACTGGACCTGATCATCACCAACATGGGGACTCTATGCTCCAGACCAGAAGTGTATCCCTCACTGTTAAGATCAGACCATAAGCTAATCTCACTGGATATTCACATCCCGACTCCACCACCTGCCCTGAAAACCACAGTGAAAAACTTCTCTAAAGCAAATTTCACACTCCTCAAAACTGAGGTGGAATCCTTCAAAGCCCCTGGGCCTGTGGAAATACGGCCCAGACCGCAGAATCCTTTAAGGACGCATTCTATGAACACCTTCGGGAATGCATGGATCATGCAATCCCAAATAAAACCAAGACCCAATCCTCCAAAGGCAGATGTCCTGTGTGGTGGACCCCAGCCATAAACAAACTATACAATAGAAGGAGGAAGCTACTACATGATAGAGCAAAATCCCAAAAAGGGAAGGCATCTCTGATCAGTATTAGCAAAAAACTACGGGCACTCATAAAATCGTCTAAGGCCAGCTTCGAGAGAAAAATTGCACAGGACACTAAGGATAATCACAAGGCTTTCTTTATTTATGTTAGGAACCTGGGTGGGAATTCCAAGATATGCTCAGAATTAGTCCAAAATGACAAAAAATACACCGAACCCACAGACATTGCCAACATCCTAGCTGACAGGTTCAGTGCAAACTTCTCCCCCCCCCACCAAAAGGGCAAATATTTATGCCAGCAGAGTGCTGCCCCCCTGACATCTCAGATGCTCAGATAAGAGCTGCCCTCTCCAAAGCAAAAAACACAGCATCAATGGGACCAGACGGTGTCCCGGGTTGCGTCCTACATGAACTCCAAGAAGAGCTAAACCCAAACATAAAACTACTGTTCAATCTCAGCCTTACTACAGGATATGTACCCAAAGAGTGGCATACAGCAACAGTGGTCCCTCTCCACAAAGGTGGTGCCTCAATGGATCCTGGAAACTATCGCCCCATAAGCCTGACTAGCTTGGTCTGCAAAGCTATGGAAAGGATCATCATGGACCTCATAAATAAGATATTGGGGACCTACAGACACTGGATCCTACCCAGTTCGGCTTTGTTAAGGGCAGATCCTGCCTCTTAAACCTGGTTGATTTCTTTGAAACAGTCACCAAGGCCATTGACGAGGTGAAGGTGGTCCACACAGCCTACCTGGACCTCGCAAAAGCCTTCGATACATTACCCTACTCGGGCATTATAGATAAGCTCACCAGCTTAAATATAAACCCCTATATCACTAGATGGGTTGCAAACTGGCTCAAGGACAGAACCCACATGGTTAGAATTGCTGGAGCCATGTCAGACTCCAAACCAGTTACAAGTGGCGTCCCACAAGGCTCAGTCCTGGAACCTCTCTTGTTCGGTATATATTTCTCGGAGGTACAGGCCAACACGGAAGGACTGTGGCTGACCAAGTTTGCAGATGACTGCAAACTGGGCGCCATAATCGACTCTCCAGCCGACACAAGCATCCTCCAAAAGGGTCTCATAGAAACAGACAACTGGTGCCAGAGCCATGACCTCAAGCTAAACACCAAAAAGTGTATAGTCATCCCCTTTGGCAAAAACAAAGTGCCCACAAATTACCACATAGGTGGTAATCCATTAAGCACAGAAGAAGTAATTAGGGACCTGGGGACCCAAGTTGATAGCAATCTCTCATTTGACAACCACGTGGCCAAAGTGGTTAGAAAAACATTTTATATAGCCCACTAATCATGAAGGGATTTGCATCTAGATCAGGGGAGGTCATCGTGCCTCTTTACTCATCCCTCATCAGGCCCATAATTGAGTACAGTGCCCCTTTTGGGATGTACCTTACCAGACACCTGCAGCAACTGGAAAGACCCCAAAAGTGCCTCACCAAGAGGATCAAAGGGCTCAAACAGATGCCATATGCTGCCCGGTTAAAGAAACTCCAGCTCTACTCAGTGGCATACCACCTGCTCAGAGGCGATCAGTGCCTGACATCTAAAGCTATGTCCAACCCGGAATTAATGGACATGCTGCACCTCAGAAAATCCAAATCCCATCGAGCTACGAGCTCGAGAGACTTGAACCTCAGCACTGAAATAAATAGGACATGCTGGAGGGACAGATTCATAACCCAGAGGCTCCCTTCACTCTGGAATAAAATCCCAGTCCAGGTTAGGCAGAGTCCCTCATTGACTCTCTTCAAGAGGAATCTTGATGAGTGGATGGGAGATCGTAGGTTTACCCCGGGTATCACTTCTGTGTCACTGTTAGACAGAGGCAAAGTACACTAACCTCAAAAAAGGGCATAGCAAAATTAATTTAAATTGTGTGGCGAAAGCCAAACACACTCTGGCTAGGCTTATAAATGCCCTAGGGCAGATAGCCTAGTATGAACCTATGAACCTATGAACCTATATATATATTCCTTTTTTGATATCTATACATATGTTTATATAACAATATATATGTATATATTCTATATGTATTTGTTTTATATGCAAAGCTCCATATATTTGATGTATATACTGTTTAATATTTATCTGTCACCATACACATCAACATGTATATATTTATATATACTAAACATGACTGATTTCACAGTGTTTGTTCCCTACTATTCTATACCTGTACTGAATGGTATATTTAAAAAAACAGTATTCATTATTACATCTCAGTTGTAGTGGTAAATTGCTCTGACTATGGTGTACAGGGTCCTGGGTTCAAAATTTGGCAGGGCTGATTATTTTGTTGCTGGGCAGAACAGTGGCTGATGGAGACAGCGTGATTAAGGCAGTTTTAAGCAGTGTAAGTGGGTTTGCGTGGGTTTGCGGGATGGTAAGCGATGCCAACACATGGTTAAATGGGAAACTGCTTAATCTGTGTAGGCATCGCTTAGCATCAAGCAAACTCATTTACAGCTGTTTACTGCAGCTTACTCCCGCTTACCCCCATGGTGATTTCTTTAAAAGAAATGAAAAAAATTGGTGCTAGGAAAGTGGTAAAAAAGGAGGCATGCAGAGGGAAAAACAATATGAAAGACAGCTAGGGATGTGCAGGATGGGTGTAGGGAAGGTCCTTAGGTGTCCATTTCTGATACAGCAACAGCTGTGCATTTGTACAGAATTTGGAGGTGAATTTGGAAACTCAAACCCCTGACAGACATGTGAGGACAACAATAATGTGTTGTTAAGCCAATTAGACCAGATTACATGTGTCCAGTGGACACATCTGTGAAATGCACAGCTATGTATGGGGTGACTTTTTTTTGTGGGAACAGATTGCCCTTTTTCTTTTTTTTTTTTTTTTTTATAAGATGGGAGTGGGATGTTAGGGAAGGATATTAGGTATATTTGGGGAGGTAGGTTGGGTAGGAAGACAGACAAGACAGCACACAGGGGTAGTATATGACACATGTGGGAGGTAAACACCTTGGATGGGGAGGGTGGTTAGGAGTTGGACACCCACGAGCCCCCAAATGGATACAGTGGGACTGAGGTCCCCACCCATGGGCAGTCACCACTGCACCTTCACGGCCCAAAAGGTGGCTGTGCTGGGGGCTGAGCAGGAGGGGCAGGCTGACCCTCAAGATGTGCCACACAGCCCTCAAGCTGGCATAGCAGATCTCTGAACTCCTTTCAAAGCTTCGCACCAGTCCCCGGATCTGACTTCAGGTGACAGTGTTCTGTCGGCGCCAACTCCCGGGGAGGATGGGCCCCATCCCCTGAAGCAGTTCCACCCAAAGATGGTGCAAGACTAAAGGACAAGGAGGTCGTGGGTTGGGTCCCAGACATGCTGTGGCCCAGTGCCATGGGCAGTTGAGGCAGGACAGGCGGATCCGCTGGGATCGGCCTTCCCAGACGTGACATGGTGTTGCAGTTTTATAACATATATTGGTTAGTCATGAAAAACACATTCCAGGGTTAGTTATAACAGCATGCATGGATATTCCCATTAATCCAAAATAAACAGATTTGGAACAGTTGCATAGCAAACAGAACACATGCATATATGGAACCACAGTGGGCATTATAAAGGCATGCAGGTTACATTGATGGCAACAGGCCACCAATGATAGTATTTGAACAGGGAACATTAAGAGTCAAACGTTTCAATATCTGTAGAACACATGTCCCAACAGTAGGTTTGGTGAAAAACATACCCATTGATTTATGTGTTTAGATTATCGGTGCAGATAGGGTGGAAGAGAGAGAGAGAGATGTCAATTAACAACTGTATAGGTTTTAGTTGCTCACAACTTTAATGATCATTGTTCTAAACATTACTCTCCAGGTATTACCTCACCTTACACTGACCTATGGCCTTGGGTTGGGCAGTGCTATGTTTGTACACAGTGTATAATTACAGCCTTCTTATAGATAATTTATACCTTTTCTTACCTGGCAGACCTGTGGAGGAAGTGTCTGTTAACACCCATATTCACACAGGGTTACATATGTGCACTTATACTGTGTGTGTGTGTGTGTGTGTGTGTGTGTGTGTGTGTGTGTGTGTGTGTGTGTGTGTGTGTGTGTGTGTGTGTGTGTGTGTGTGTGTGTGTGTGTGTGTGTGTGTGTGTGTGTGTGTGTGTGTGTGTGTGTGTGTCTGTGTGCTACTGCCATACTCTGCCTTGATTTCTATTGATCACCTTGGGTGTTGGGAGCAGTGACCCCTAGCTGTGACAGCGTGACACCTGAGGGACATTTCTTGGCGGAGGCTACTTCTTGTATGTACTTATCTTGCTGTCATTTGCAGCCTTGGGGGTTGGACAGTGGGTATTGTACACAGTGTGTAAGTACATCCGTCTTACAGTTAAGATATACCTTTTCTTACCTAGCAGACCTATGGAGGAAATTTCTGTTAATACTACCTGACTGTTTCTACACATATTCACAAAATCCTGGGTGAAATTATGCATACAGCTTACCACCACTCCCGGGATTTGAACCGTGCCTGTTTGTTAAAAAAAAACAGCAAGCTTGTGTTTCATCAGAACGAGCTGTTGAGAAACCTGATGTCTCCTGTTTGACTTTCTGCCTACTACTCTCTTGGTTTACAATCTGACCTTGTAATTCTGACATTCTTGGATGGCAGATAGTTCTTATACTGTGTATTCGTACTTTGACATAGCACAGTTTGGAAAACTGGTTAACACAACATTACTATTCAGGTATCAGATCTTGGTGCATGAAACATTTCATATGGTTAATCTCCTGTTTTACAACTCCACAATCTTTGTCAGATGAGCCTTGATTATTTAATGCTTTCAGAGCTATAGTTGCTGTGCAGAAACTGTACACATTTCGATTCATACCACCACATACCAAAGTAAACACAACCCGTCCGGGGTTTTAACTTTTACTGACCAGTACTGACACTTTTATTGATATATACCCTGTACATCACTATTACTCTGCTAATGTCTCATTAATTTAGTACAAACCATACCCATTTTTAAATACTGAAAGGTGACAATCTACTCCTTTCCTTTTATTTGCCCTGAATACTACAAGCTAGATTTTTACTCACCAGCCTTGCGACGCAGCCTTAGCAGCCTGCTGGCATGGGCATCCATCTGCAGCTGTACAGGAGCTAGAGAAACATTTATGCATACCTATTCATCACATACACAGGCTGGACTTTGGAAAACACTTATTGATACTGATACTTACGCATGTCTGGGACATTCCCCAAGGATTAGCATATGGAATGGTCAGCATAAATACTGCACAGTGTGAATTATATTGCACATCATAGAGTCCTACAGTAAGATAAGGTGTGAACCAATGTTAAATGTACACATCAGTTAGTTAATGCACAATGAAAAGCTTAATATTTATAGTACAACAAAGCTTGGATATGTAAGGATCTGTACAGTCAGATAAATAGCATTATTATGTGATAGGAGGGGAAGAATGCATTGACAGTGTCCTAGTTCATTTTTCACATGAGTTCAGTAGTCTGATGGAGAGAGGAAAGAAACTGTTGTTAAGTCTAGAAGTCCTGCAGTGCAGACTTCTGTATCTCTTACCTGAGGAGAGGTGGGAGAACATACAATTTGCAGGATGTGAAGGATCATTGGATATCTTCCTGACTCTACTGATGCAGCATGATTCATGTAGATCTTACTGAGGTGTAAGAGAGGAACCAATGATTTTCTCTGCTGCCCTTACAACTCACCTAAGAGCCTTATGATTGGAGGTGTTGCAGCCCCAATACCAGATAGTGATGTTAATGTTAAGGACGCTTTTGAAGGTACCCTCTAAAAAGTTTGGAGGATGTTCTTCGATAGTTTTGCCTTCATCAGTTTCTTTAGGAGATGCAAGCATTGCTGAGATTTTTTGACCATGTAAGATACATGGACTGACCAGGGCAAGTCCTCACTGATATGTACTCCTAGAAACGTTGTACTTTTGACCCTTTCTACTGTCATCCCTTTCATCTCTAGAGGTTGGTGTGGTTCTTGAGACCTTCTGAAATCTACAATCAGTTCCTTAGTCTTGCTGACATTCAGAGCTAAGTTGTTGTTGTCCCACCAACCCAACAGATGCTTGATCTCATTCCTGTAGGCTGTCTCCTCTATGTTTCTGATCAGACCTATGACCATGGTGTCACCTGCGAATTTGATGATTTTAGTGGACTCATGTCTGGCCATGCAGTTATGTGTCAGCAAGGTGAATAGGAGAAGACTTAAGACACTCCCCTGGGGTACTCCTGTATTTAGGGTTATGCTTTTGGAACTGCTGTCACACACACAAACCATTTGAGGCCTTTCTGTGTGAAAGCTTAGAATCCAATTACATAAGTGCGAGTTGATGGCCAGTTGTAGTTTCATTATCAGATTCTGAGGGATGACAGTACTGAAGGCAGAACTGAAGTCTATGAATAGTAATCTTGTGTAGCAGGTCTTGTCTTCCAAGTGGGTCAAAGTTTCATGGACTGCTAGGGAGATGGCATCTGCTGTACTACGGTTCATCTTATATGCAAACTGCAGTGTGTCCAGAGACACTGGTATGCTTGAGGCTATGTGATCCCTAACCAGCTTCTCAAAGCATTTCATCACTGTGAAGGTTAAATCCACTGGTCGGTAGTCATTTAGAGTTGCTGTTTGTGGTTTCATTTTGGTACACTGGCTAGTTGTAGAGAAGTATTGGAGATGTCCATGAGTACTGGTGCCAGATCTTTCAGACATTCCCGTAGTACCCTACTCATGATGTTATCTGGGTCAGCTGCTTTCCTCGGGTTGACTTGTTTCAAGATTCTGATGTCATTAGCTGTGTTCAGGCTCAGCACTGCTTCATCCTTGCAAACAGGTAGTTTATCTGCCACTGTTTTATTATCTGCATCAAACCTGCTCTAGAAGATGCTCAGTTGGTTCAAAAATTCAGCGCCATCATGAGGCTGATGCAGATTTATAGTCAGTGGTGGTTTGTATGCCCTTCCATAGTCATCCGGTATCCCTCTGGTTGCTAAAGTAGTCCTGTATCATCCTGCCATAGGTTCTCTTTGAATCCTTAATATCTTTCTTCAGTTTGGTTCTTGAAACCCTTAGAGCATCCATGTCATTTGATCTGAATGCTGCGTTCCTAGCTTTTATGAGCTTGTACACCTCACTGGTTAGCCATGGCTTTTGGTTTGCCCTTATGGTGATGCACTTAGCGGTTGTTACATCATCCACACATTTTGAGATGTAGTTTGTGATTGACTCTATGTATGTACCCAGGTCAATGTGGTTGTCTATCATGGCTGCCTCTCTGGACACTAACCAGTCCATGCACTCGAAGCAGTCTTGCAGAGCTGTGACTGCTCCCTCAGGCTATAGCCTATTTGTTTTCTAGTTGGTTTGCTGGTTTTCAGTAGTGATTTATGTGCATGAACCAGCACGATGGCTAGGTGGTACCCAGATGTGGATAAGCAGCTTCTTTACATTCTTGCTTAAAGTTGGTGTATACCTTATCCAGTGTATTTACCCCTCTCATGGCAAAGTCCACATGTTGATGGCAATGGGGCAATACTGTCTTTGTGTTGGCCTTGTTAAAGTCCCCTGCATTTACTATTGCAAACTCTGGGTTGGTGTTTTGAACATCATTTATAGACTGATAGAGTGTAGACAGTGCTTCACTGGTGTTTGCATTGGGTGAAATGTAGACTGCCGTGATACATACTCCATGGATCTCTCTGGGCATGTAGAAGGGTCTGCATTTTAAGGACAGAAATTCAATGTTCTCTGAGCAGAAAGAGTTAATCACTTCACAGTTACTACATCAGCTTTTTGCATATATACATACTCCCCCTCTTTGAGACTTTCCACAGAGTGATTGAATTCTGTCTGCTCTGAATAATGTCATGTCCTCTACATTTATGATGCTTTCATAGATATTAAGATTAAGCCATGTTTCAGTAAACACAAATAGATCGCTATTTCTCACCTTGTTTTGTGAAGAGAGTTCCACTCTTAAGTAATCCGTCTAACTTTCAAGTGAATATACATTTGCCATTAGAATGGAAGGCAGCGCAGACCTGTGAGGGTTAAATTTTAATCTGACTGAAATTCCTGCTCTGGTGCTCTTTTTCTTGATCTGTTGCATCTTTTCCTTTTTAATGTCTGCCAGGAGCCATGAACATATGATTAGCCAGAGATGTGCACATTCCTGTCCATGATCCAGCAAAATACCCAGCTGTAGGTGTTCCTGTAGTATGTTAGGCCTTGCAGGCCTCTCTGTAAACAGCTGATCAAACAAGCAGTACTGTGAGATTTTAGATCCAGTTTCTAACAGTTTATATCCAATTACTAACAGTTTCACTGCATTGTAGCTTAATATAACTTAATTTCCTTCCTCTGTAACTGATTTTCCTGAAGTTTCTGCTGAAAAAGAAGACAAATCTATCTATCTTCTTGTCTTACTTCTACCAAATGAAAATACCACAATGGTATTAAGTTATATATCCAATGAGTTTCATATTAATGTCTGTAGTAAGACTTGTGAAATGTAATGTTTTCTGTTTCACATTCCCCTTTTTGTAAATTGTGATTGTTGGCAGCTGTCAAACTTTTTATATATCGTTTGTAAATCTTTTAAAAATTTTTGTAATCTTTTTGTGCTGTTGTTATGGAGCTTACCTCCTGGGTCTCTGCTGAAAATGGGCTACTTGCCTAGCCGGACTCTACCCAGTTAACAAATGTAAAATAAAATAAAATAAATAAATAAATAATACACTTTCCTGATGGGATCCAAAGCAACAGCTGGCACAGAGAGCGCTGACACTTTTTTCCAGTGGGACCTGATACAGTTTTTCTACAGGATATAAAATTAAAGCATTAGTAGGTGATTACATTTGGGAAAGCTGTAAGGATGTTTTTAAAAGCAAGTGCTGTCAAAGGGGTTATTGATTTTTGGTGCGGCATTTTTTGAATACAGTTTCTATTTTTAAAAAAGGAAGGTAGTCCAGGGAGCTGAGTTATACTGGGTGTTAACATGGGTGAAATATATTGGATGTTAGGAAATCTACATGTACCGACGCTGACAACCCTCAGTTTTTTCAGGATTTATATGATCAATAGTTCCTCCATATCCCAAAGTTGGTGAGCAAAATTATTGCTGGAAATGTTAACATTCCACATCACCATGGACCGTGCCAGAAATATGGGAAGGAGCAACACTTTTAGGAGGGCTGGGAAAGTTTTGGTGTAGGGGAAGAAGCTAAAAGGGTGGATCATTATTTGGCATATCCATCATGTTATGAAGCTAGAATTTTCTTTGCAGAGAATTTGGAGAGGCATGGGAGTAGGATCAATAATTTCCAGTTAGAGTCAGATTTATTGTAGATATAGTTGGTCTAGTGATCAGGAAATTCAGTACTTCTAATTACACACACATATTAGTTTGGCAATAGATAGTCAGTGGGGAAAGAAAGTGGAAATGGAAGTCTTAGACTGGCAGGTACCAAGGGAGGACGACTAAGGTTATACTTAGCACCCATTAGGAAGGATGGGCAGCCTGTACCAGTTTGCAAGTGTGTCCTAACCCTAACTCTAACCACGCTCTTATCCTTAACCCAACCCTACACATTAACATGAAAAAACCCTTCCCATAACATTATCATATATGCACTAAATCTAGCTGCTTTAACAGCCTTTACTCCAACCCTAACCCTAGCCCTAAACGTGCATACACACACACACACACACACACACACACACACACACACACACACACACACACACACACACACACACACACACACACACACACACACACACACACACACACACACACACACACACACACACACACACATACATATATATATATATATATATATATATATATATATATATGTATAGGGTCTGTATTATATACTCAGACGTTTAGCTTGTTGAACACCTAAACATTGACAGCTAAACAGCGAAAGCTTACATCTGTGAATGTCCACTTCTGCAAATTTCTTCAAAGGGAAAAAAATTTCTTGGCCGTATAGCACTAAAACAAACTTTCAAACCCTAATTAAGTGGGGGGCTTTGCCCCCCCCCCCCAATGTGGGGGCTGTGCTCCCACCCCCTAACTAAATATACTAACTCTGAGATTGCTTTACATTGGGGAAAAGGGCAAATTTCCGATAACGGCCAAGCAAATTTGAATACATTTGCTGAAGTGGCCATTCGTGGTTGTAAGCTTTCACTGTTTAGCTGTCCACATTTTGGTGTTCGATAAGCTAAACCTTCACTATTCTAATATAGACCCTATATATATATATATATATATATGTATATACATATATATATATATATATATATATATATATATATATATATATATATATATATATATATATATATATACATACACACACACACACACACACATATATATATATATATATATATATATATATATATATATATATATATATATATATACACTCCAACCCATAATACTGAAACATTTGGTGTATCTAACTTTTTCAGCATTAAGGCCCAGTTCCATACTTACCACGATCACAATCACTTAATCTTCCTCCCTCCCTTCAACACCTCCAGCACTCGACAAGAAGTGCCTGAAAATCTTGTAGAATGTACATGTTAAAGATTGCTGGGTTTATTGCACATTGCAGTTGGTGACTGGAGTAATATGTATTGTGGCAGGTAAGTGTGGGATTCTAATAATAATGTTAAAACTTTGTGACTTACTGAAAGTTTCAGTGTAAGGGATTATGAGTGTGTGTGTGTGTGTGTGTGTGTGTGTGTGTGTGTGTGTGTGTGTGTGTGTGTGTTTAGGATAAGATTAGAGAAAGGTTAGGAAAGAATTATATTGGTGTTGTGCAAGTGGTTGTGGGTAAGGGTTACAGTAAGGGCAAGGTAAAAGGATAGATTTAGTGTTACGCGTGTGTGATAATGCATATGGTGTGTGTCTGAGTGTCCTGCGCAGTGGTAGTGTTATGCAAAGGATTTTTATAAGGTAAGGTAATGTTAGGGTTAGAGGCAGGCTTAGCATTAGCACTCATTAGTAAGGTGTTGCATGCTAATCCTAATCCTAACCTTGTCCTTTCTACTAACCCTACACCTTATCATAGAATAAACCTTTCCATGACACTACAGTATTCAGACAAATGTGCTCTTAATGTAGTTGTATAGGTTCTGTTGTAAGATTACAAAAGGAAATGGTTTTCATAATGTGCTCTATTTGGCTTTTTTTTATATTGCGTTTTCAGTAATTGTGCCTTGTAAAATGCTGGAATCGATGTTTTGTCATTTGATGTCTGCAAATTTCAGTTATTTACTATGTCTGTCTGTCTGTCTATATATAAAAGGACTCAGTTCCAAACCAAATGCCATTTAATTATCCCAAGAGGAAACACAGACTGTGGTGTTGCTAAATACAACTTCATCAGTGATGATCGTTGTGTTGGGTGAAACTGCTGTCTGTATTTCTTCATGGGATAATTAAGCATCACTTGCTTTGGAATTGAATTCTTGGAGTGGTGATGCAATTTATTTTGATCTGATGAGCTTATCTCTGTGATCCTACAGGATTATGAGAAAATGTACTCTTGATTTATATTTATCTATACAGATGGATAAAAGATGCAGCTATAAATAGATATAGATAGAGATGTGATGAGGCCCCTTAACTCTCAGTCAAATAACATAAGAATTCTGGAGAGAGGCACAAATTATGGAAAGACAAAGGCCTAAAAATCACAGACAGATTTTAAATATTGATCTTATAAACAAAAATTTCATAGAATAGCAGCTTTGGCATTAGTGTACATTTTCTGAAGTATATCAAGTCTGAAACTTAAACATTTATATTTATTTAGTGACTTCATTCCTCAATGATTTGTAAGAAAACCACAAATGTTATAAGGAACAAACCAAAAGTCAAAAATCTGAGCATTCTGTGAAATTATGGAGAGTTGAGAGGTATGTCATGTCATGATATGGATTAAAAGTAGTTGATTGAAAACATGTTCAACTACCATTATTTTGTATTGAGTCAAACTGCCTTTATTTTGTTTTGGACCAAAGAGCCATGATTTGAATTTGAAGAAACAATTTTCACTTTAAGGTCATTTCTAGTTAACTAGATGTTGAGAAGAATTTGCTTACTAAATTCTCAATTCAATTTGCAGCAGTCACTTCCTCCATTCTAATTTGTTGCATGAGAAAATGTTGAGACTTCAGAGATTTTCTGGAGAGCAATCCTGTCACTGAGAAACAATGTGATATCATATATATTAGAGCCTATATAGCAGGCTTATCTAGGAAACTAACTTCCAAAATATCCCACTTATTCAGTCATTAAAAGAGACACAAAAAGAGTCTCAAATCCAGCATTTGGTAAAATCAACAGAAGGGGACTACAACAAGACATCCTGTAAACCTGTTGCAGAATGGAAGAAAGTGACTGCTGCAAAGTGAATTCTTTGAGTAAGGCTCTAATAGCTTGTTGCTGGTTCTGGAGTCACTGTTTTTAAGGGACAAGGATTTTGAGTTACCAGACCCTGGTACATAAGATAACATTTCTACTGAGAGGGTCCAGTTCATACCAAAGGATAGTACCTTGCCTCTTTGTCAGAACTGCAAAACCTGATTAAACTTGAAAAGTAAAGTGCAATTCTAACTAAATTACAGCAAATTAATTCAGAAACCCATTGTAATACTTTTAAATCATTTTGTAGATGCCCATGCCCCCTCCATCCATTGTGTGGAGGTGCCTACTATATATATAGTTCTCAGTGAGAATTTTCTCCTTGTACAATAGTCTGTGGTTACTATATCTGGCCCCAATACTGCAGTAGCTCTGCCACATAGGCCAACTCCTAAATGTTGTCACTGAGAATTTTGTATTTGTACAATAGCCTGTGGTCATTACATCTGACCACAATAACACAGGAGTTCTGCACAAAGGCCAACTCACAAATGTTTTCAGTGAGAATTTTGTCTTTGTACAATGTAAGCAAATTTAACTTGAAGAACCTTGCTGTATATTAACTTCAACTAGTCAAATACATACTAGCTTGGGCTAGAAATTGGCTTTAACATCCCACCCCCTCCAAAAGAGTAGCCCATGCACTCTAAGGAGCACTTAATAAGGTGGCCACTGCCCTTTTTTATGATCTCATGATCAGTAGATAACACTTCATCTTCCTGGTTGACAGGTTTCTGCAAAATAAAGGAAACCCTGTTCTATTTTGTACATCGCTGCTTTATATTGGCTTTAAACTGATTACTCTGTATAATTAGACCTAAGGGTGGTTGCCCACTATGTTCCCCTATCCTACCCCACATTCCATGTGTGACTCCTATTCCCTAATCCTCCCAAACAACCTTATCACTATCATACAAACACCCCTCCTTCTTTTTACCTAATTCCCAACTTACATTTAGTCTTTAAGCTCTATTCCCAACTAACTTTCTCCCTCCCATACTGCTTTGCACCATAGTCATAGTCACACCCCTCCCTAACCCTGAAAGGACCTACCTATTCTAAATTGTATTTTCTACTTTTCCCAAATAAACTCTCAGTTCTTCCTTGTTGACTAGATTCTCATACTCTAGCCTTTTCTGCCCAGCTATTTCATTACAATCCAGAGAAGATACCGGAACAGCCTAATTCTCTTCCTTCATAGAAAATACTTATTTCCTTTCTACCCTCTATCAGCGTTCAGGCCACCGCTAAATATCCTTCTGCTATGGAGAGTCTTTCTCCTTCTTGATCCCCCATTGCCCCATGACCTGCCAACTATAACATATAGATCCCTTTCACTTAATCATGCTAGTCCTCAGCCTATCTTGTATTCTTCACCTGCTACCAGGCTATCTGTCATCCTACTATGACTCTATAACAGCTCTCAGTGCATCTCCAACTCTGTCCTAATGTCCTAGTCGTACTTCATCCCTACATAAGAAATAAAACTGCTGGACTACAAACCTGGATTTCACAACATAAGACTGATATTCTCACTGTAACTGAAACTTTGTTTAAACCCAGCATAAACAACTCGGTAATTACATCTCCTAGCTATAATATAATCTGTAATGACAGTATTAACAGAAAAGGTAGTGGTATTGTTTTAAGTTTCCAAAGCCAGAAAACGCTGAAAAGTATGTGGCAAAGCAGTAATTCTAAACAAAAAATCAGAAGAAAATACTTAAAATCTCAAAAGTGGCTCCTTTCTTCTCTAAGCATTTTCTCCCATTGGTAGGTGCTTCAGCAACAACTAACAAGCCTGGAAAGACACCAAAACCATAAGGCAGCAGGGTTTTAAGAGAGAGAGAGAGAGATCAAGGAGTTAGGAAATTACCCAAAATGGCCACTAAAACTACAGCTTCCAGGCAGTAACTACTCCTACAGGGACAGGCAGGCTGCTCAGTGTTAACCACTGCCACTGGTGAAGACAGAGACTTTCCTTTAGCCCAAGCAAGCACTGGCCTCCAAGAAACTTACAAACAGTTCAGAACAGCAAATCTATAACTGAACTTTCTTAAATTTCAGTAAGTGGGAAAAAAGCAAAATTTTTTTCTTTTTTTCTTTTTTTGTTTTAGTTTAAAGGTAGAAGAGATACACAATTAGCAAAATATTCACAACAGTGCAATAAATGACCCCACACTTGAGTGCTAGGCCAAAGTCAGGTAAAATGCAATTTTAAGAGAAAAAAATGATTTTAAATAAGTGGAACACAGGAAATGCAGTAAACAGGTTCTAGATGTGTTCTAAATACTGTTTCTAATACAGATATAAACTTTAGCAAGCCGGAAAATGCCGAAAAGTGGGCAGCAAAGCAATAATTCTAAACAAAAAATCAGAAGAAAATACTTAAAATCTCAAAAGTGGCTCCTTTCTTCTCTCAATGTTTTCTCCCCTTGGTAGGTGCTTCAACAACAACTTACAAGCCTGGAAAGATGCCAAAACCACGAGGCAGCAGGGTTTTAAGAGAAAGAGATCAAGGAGTTAGGAACTGACCCAAAATGGCCAATAAAACTACAGCTTCTAGGCAGTAACCACTCCTACAGGAGCAGGCAGGTTGCTTAGCATTAACCACTGCCACTGGTGAACACAGAGACTTCCCTTTAGCCCAAGCAAGCACTGGCCTCCAAGAAACTTACAAACAGTTCAGAACAGCAAATCTGTAACTGAACTTTCTTAAATTTCAGAAAGTGGGAAAAAAAAAACAAGATTTTTTTGTTTTTTTCTTTTCTTGTTTTAGTTTAAAGGTAGCAGAGATACACAAGTAGCAAAATATTCACAACAGTGCAATAAATGACCCCACACTTAAGTGCTAGGCCAAAGTCAGGAAAAATACAATTTTAAGAGAAAAAAACAATTTTAAATTAAGAGCAACACAGGAAATGCAGTAAACAGGCTCTAGATGTGTTCTAAATACGGTTTGTAATACAGATATAAACTTTAGCAAGCCAGAAAATGCTGAAAAGTAGGCGGCAAAGCAGCAATTCTAAACAAAAAAATCAGATGAAAATACTTAAAATCTCAAAAGTGGCTCCTTTCTTCTCTCAGCATTTTCTCCCATTGGTAGATGCTTCAGCAACAACTAAGAAGCCTGGAAAGACACCAAAACCACGAGGCAGCAGTGTTTTAAGAGAGAGAGATCAAGGAGTTAGGAACTGACACAAAATGGCCAATAAAACTACAGCTTCTAGGCAGTAACCACTCCTACGGGGACAGGCAGGCTGCTCAGTGTTAACCACTGCCACTGGTGAACACAGAGACTTCCCTTTAGTCCAAGCAAGCACTGGCCTCCAAGAAACTTACAAACAGTTCAGAACAGCAAATCTGTAACTGAACTTTCTTAAATTTCAGAAAGTGGGAAAAAAGCAAGATTTTTTTTTTGTTTTTTTTGTTTTAGTTTGAAGGTAGCAGAGATATACAATTAGCAAAATATTCACAACAGTGCAATAAATGAGCCCACACTTGAGTGCTAGGCCACAGTCAGGTAAAGTGCAATTTTAAGAAAAAAAAACAATTTTAAATTAAGTGCAACACAGGAAATGCAGTAAATAAGCTCTAGATGTGTTCTAAATACTGTTTCTCATACAGATAGAAACTTTAGCAAGCCGGAAAATGCCAAAATGTAGGCGGCAAAGCAGTAATTCTAAACAAAAAATCAGAAGAAAATACTTAAAATCTCAAAAGTGGCTCCTTTCTTCTCTCACCATTTTCTCCCCTTGGTAGGTGCTTCAGCAACAACTAACAAGCTTGGAAAGACGCCAAAACCATGAGGCAGCAGGGTTTTAAGAGAGAGAGAGATCAAGGAGTTGGAATTGACCCAAAATGGCCAATAAAACTACAGCTTCTAGGCAGTAACCACTCCTACAGGGACAGGCAGGCTGCTCAGTGTTAACCACTGCCACTGGTGAACACAAAGACTTCCCTTTAGCCCAAGCAAGCACTGGCCTCCAAGAAACTTACAAACAGTTCAGAACAGCAAATCTGTAACTGAACTTTCTTAAATTTCAGAAAGTGGGAAAAAAACAAGATTTTTTTTTTTTCTTTTTTTGTTTTAGTTTAAAGGTAGAGATACACAAGTAGCAAAATATTCACAACAGTGCAATAAATGACCTCACACTTGAGTGCTAGGCCAAAGTCAGGTAAAATGCAATTTTAAGAGAAAAAAACAATTTTAAATTAAGTGCATCACAGGAAATGCAGTAAACAGGCTCTAGATGTGTTCTAAATACTGTTTCTAATACAGATATAAACTTTAGCAAGCCGGAAAATGCCAAAAAGTAGACTGCAAAGCAGTAATTCTAAACAAAAAATCAGAAGAAAATACTTAAAATCTCAAAAGTGGCTCCTTTCTTCTCTCAGCATTTTCTCCCCTTGGTAGGTGCTTCAGCAACAACTAACAAGCCTGGAAAAATGCTGAGAGAAAAAAGGAGCCACTTTTGAGATTTTAAGTATTTTCTTCTGATTTTTTGTTTAGAATTACTGCTTTGCGGCCTACTTTTCGGTGTTTTCCGGCTTGCTAAAGTTTATATCTGTATTAGAAACAGTATTTAGAACACATCTAGAGCCTGTTTACTGCATTTACTGTGTTGCACTTAATTTAAAATTGTTTTTTTCTCTTAAAATTGCATTTTACCTGACTTTGGCCTAGAACTCGAGTGTAGGATCATTTATTGCACTGTTGTGAATATTTTGCTACGTGTGTATCTCTGCTATCTTTAAACTAAAACAAAAAAAGAAACAAACTTGCTTTTTTCCACTTTCTAAAATTTAAGAAAGTTCAGTTACAGATTTGCTGTTCTGAACTGTTTGTAAGTTTCTTGGAGGCCAGTGCTTGCTTGGGCTAAAGGGAAGTCTCTGTGTTCACCAGTGGCAGTGGTTAACACTGAGCAGCCTGCCTGTCCCTGTAGGCGTGGTTACTGCTTAGAAGCTGTAGTTTTATTGGCCATTTTGGGTCAATTCCAAACTCCTTGATCTCTCTCTCTTAAAACCCTGCAACTCTCTTTTTGCTCGGTCTTGCGCACAGAGCAGCATTGGGCAGCGCTGCTTAAACAGGTTTAAACTATTCCCGGCTCCACAAAGTCTGCTCTTCACTTTTTCCCTTAGAACTGCTCTAAATCTCTAATTAAGCACTCTATTTTCATTCTATAGCCCTGCACTTGCTCGTATAAGTAATCTCATAGGTAAACACAAACTAAAGCACTACATCCTCTTGTACTCCTTCTAAGCACTGGCTCCCTATTGGTTCTTTCTGATCTGTCAGTAAGTAGTTCCCTATATTATTCAGCCATGTCCAAAGGTCAGATTCGAGTTTACTCTCCAGTCCAGCTGGTGAATCTGGGAATCTTGAGGCAATGTTACAACTGCCTTATGTATACAGACCACCCTCTCCTCCTCCCAACAAGCTCAAATATATGTGAGAGATGCAACTATATAGCCAAATTGGAGGCTAAGCTCTCTCAACCCAGTACTAGCACAGCCTGTCAGGAGGAGAAGGTAACCACACACACCACAAATCCAGTCTCACATAGACCTATCGCATCAGCAAACCAATCACATAAACACACAAAAACATACTCTGAGGCTCTAAATAAAAATCTGCCTAAGCAGCAGAGACCTCCAAAGCAGACATCCAAGCAACAACTACCACGAAACAATATCCACATAGCACATAGCTCACAAAGTCAGTGTGCCACACAGTCACAGCCCTTAAGGCTAAACAACACACCTAATACACTTGTAATAGGTGACTCTATTGTCAGACACACTGACGTCCGACTCACCAGGCTGAACAAGGAGAAGGTCACTGTAAGCTGCCTGTCGGGTGCCAGGATCCGCCACATAACACAAGCACTCAGGTCACTCCAAAGCAAGTACAAATATGACTCCTTCATTGTCCATGCTGGTGTGAATGACCTGAGATGTACCTCTCTGGACTACTTGAAAAAAGACGTACAGGAGCTCTTTGATCATGTAGCCCAGGCCGGTAAGACCCTGACCTTGAGTAGCATCTTACCCTCACCAAGAATGATACCACAGTATAAAGAGAAATGATCAATTTTAACAATTGGCTAAAGTATTGGTGTTATTCAAAGGGGATCCAGTGTCTGTCAGCCTGGGATGACATGCTCGACAAGCCACGTTGCTTCACTAGGGATGGCTTGCACCTGTCATCCCTGGGTTTCAAATACTGGCAAAGGCCCTTGCCTCCCCCATAGTGCCTTTTTTAGGCAAGGCTCAAAAGACAAACCCACCCCCATAGACAACACAAAGAAAAAAAAACTAAGGGTAATGCTGCCAGAAGTCTAAACTTCAAGATGCATGCACTTGAGACTCTCCTCAGTATGGAAAATATTGATATCTGTGCAGTAACAGAAACCTGGTTCAAGGCTCCCGAGAGCACCCTGGCACTAACAGGTTATACTTCATACCATGCTTTCCGGCCCCAAAACTCGAACCGAACCACAAAAGGAGGGGGAGTATCCATATTTATCAAAGATACCCACACCTCCAGGTTAGTGGCACTGCACAAAGCATCGGAGACCATCCATGTGCAACTAACAGTGGGCAAAACTGCCTTTCAGTTTGTAGCCTGCTACAGACCACCCTCCCAAATACAGGAACCTCACTCGGCTTTCCTGATAACATTGGAGAATATGAAGGTCTCTCCAAACACTATTATATTGGGTGACTTCAACTACCCAAACATCGATTGGGAAAACTACTCAAGCCCAAACACCCTCACCCAACGGTTCCTAGAATTTATAAACTCAAATGCTATGGAACAACTGGTCACCACTCCAACAAGAGGGGAAAACATATTGGATCTAATCATCACCAACATGGGGTCTCTATGTTTCACACCAGAGGTATACCCCTCATTGGTAAGATCAGACCATAAACAAATCTCACTGGACATCCATATTCCGTCCCCACCCCTAGCCAAGGAAACCACGGTGAAGAACTTCTCAAAAGCAAACTTCACACTTCTCAAAACTGAGGTGGAATCCTTCAAAGCCCCCGGGCCAGTGGAAAATATGGCCCAAAATGCAGAATCCTTTACAAAAGCATTCTATGGACACCTACAGGAATGCATGGAGCATGCTATCCCAAATAAAACCAAGACTCACTCCTCCAAAGGCAGGAGACCTGTCTGGTGGACCCCAGCCATAAATAAGCTATACAACAGAAGGAGAAAGCCACTACATGACAGAGCAAAATCCCAAAAAGGGAAGGTGTCACTGATCAGTACTAGCAAGAAACTACGATCCCTCATAAAATCATCTAAGGCCAGCTTCAAAAGAAAAATTGCACAAGACACTAAAGATAATCACAAGGCCTTCTTTATTTATGTCAGAAACCTGGGAGGCAACTCCCAGATATGCTCTGAGTTAGTGCAAAATGACAGAAAATACACTGAACCCACAGACATTGCCAACATCCTGGCAGAAAGGTTCAGTGCAAACTCCCCCCCCCCCCCAAAAGAGCAAATGTCTATCCCAACAGAGTGTAGCCTTCCTGAGATCACAGATACACAGGTGGGAGCTGCCCTCTCCAAAGCAAAAAACACAGCATCAGTGGGACCAGACGGTGTCCCGGGCTGCGTCTTACAGGAGCTCCAAGAAGAACTAAACCCTCATATAAAGTCACTGTTCAACCTCAGCCTTACTACAGGATATGTACCCAAGGAATGGCGTACAGCAACAGTGGTCCCACTCCACAAAGGTGGTGCCACAACAGACCCCGGAAACTATTGCCCTATAAGCCTGACTAGCCTGGTCTGAAAAGCTATGGAGCATATCATCATGGAAATCATAAACAAAGACATTGGGAACCTCCAGACACTGCATCCTACCCGATTCGGCTTTGTTAAGGGCCGATCTTGCCTCTTGAACCAGGTCGACTTCTTTGAAACAGTTACCAAAGCCATAGATGAAGGGAAGGTAGTCCACACAGCCTACCTGGACCTTGCAAAAGCCTTCGACACAATACCCCACTCGGGCATCATAAATAAGCTCACCAGCTTAAATATCAACCCCTATGTCACAAGATGGGTTGCAAACTGGCTCAGGGATAGAACCCTCATGGTCAGAATAGCAGGTACCATGTCAGACTCTAAACCAGTTACAAGTGGCATCCCACAAGGCTCAGTCCTGGGACCTCTCTTGTTCGGTATATATTTCTCCGAGGTACAGGCTAACATGGGTGGACTATGGCTGACCAAGTTCGCAGATGACTGCAAACTGGGTGCTGTAATCGACTCTCCGGCTGACACAGGCATCCTCCAAAAGGGTCTCACAGAGATGGATAACTGGTGCCAGAGCCATGGCCTAAAGCTAAATGCCAAAAAGTGCATAGTCATCCCCTTTGGGAAAAGCAAAGTGCCCACAAATTACCACATAGGTGGTAATCCATTAAATACGGAAGAAGTAATTAGGGACTTGGGAACCCAAGTAGATAGCAATCTCTCCTTTGACAATCACATTGCCAAAGTGGTTAGAAAGACCTTCTATATAGCCCACTTTATCATGAAAGGGTTCACATCTAGATCAAGAGAGGTCATTGTGCCCCTCTACTCATCACTTACAGGCCCATAATTGAGTACAATGCCCCATTTGGGATGTACCTTACCCAACACCTGCAGCAACTGGAAAGACCCCAATAGTATATCACCAAGAGGATCAAGGGGCTCAAACAGATGCCCTATGCAGTTTGGCTAAAGAAACTCCAGCTCTACTCAGTTGCGTACCGCCTACTCAGAGGCGATCTGTGTCTGATGTATAAAGCCATGTCCAACCCAGAATTAATGGACATGCTTCACCTCAGGAAATCCAAATCCCTCAGAGCTACAAGCTCCAGGGTCTTGAACCTCAGCACAGAAATAAATAGGGCATGCTGGAGGGACAGATTCATATCCCAGAGGCTCCCCTCACTCTGGAACAAAATCCCAATCCATGTTAGGCAGAGCCCCTCACTGACCCTCTTCAAGAGAAATCTTGACAAGTGGATGGGAGATTGTAAATTTACCCCTGGGATCTCTTCTGTGTCCCTGCTTGACAGAGGTACAGTAAACTAACCTTAAAAGGGCTACCTTCTGTGACCTACTATACAGATGCACAGTCAATTAATCTAAAAGGGTGGCGAAAGCCAAACACACTCTGGCTAGGCTTATAAATGCCCAAGGGCAGATAGCCTAGTATCAAGCTATGAACCTATGAACCTATAAAACAACTACCACATTTCCTATTACAACAAACCAATGGCAACATTTAATTCAGCAGAGCTTTTTATTACTTTCCTGAAATTAAATAATTATAAACAAATATGTATGACTGTTCTTTACATCCCTCCTGTCAGCAATACTGCTGTACTGGAAGATATTCTGCATTGGATATCTATAATAATTTCACAAGAAAAATATTATTAGGTGACATGAATGTCAACTGATTGCACAAAATCTCTTACTCCCCTATATCTAGAGTTATATTCTTTTGGTTTCACACAAGTAATTAATAGTCTCATATATTATAGCAAGACATCAAATTCCCTATTAGACTAGATCCTAGTATCAGACCCTAGCAAATGCAACACCTCAAGTACAATATCTGACTGTCTCGGTGATCATCTCCCAGTCTATCAGACATCTCGCCCACCCACTTAAACAGCGTATTTATAAAACAAAAAAACAACAATACTACCTTTTCATCTATAAAATGGAACTTCCTAAAAATCCTCCCCTTAGATTTTCCTGTAAATGAATTCAATACACCTTTCCGGAATATTCTAAATAGCCTCGCACCTCCTAGAAGAAAGGGGCTAAAAACAAATAATGCAATTTGGCTACCCAAAAAGAGAAAAATGTTGACGCAGGATAGAGAAAAAGCATCGAAAGAATGGCAAAAATATAAAACACCACAATATCTTGAAAACTTCAGAATGCTTTGCAAGCGTACTAAAAAGTAAATTAGTGAAAACAAAAAACTATACTTTAATAACTTCCATAATAATAATAAAAAACACAACCCTGAAAAATTCTGGGCAGCCCGTAAAGAAATCTTGCATCCCAACTACAAATTCATCCCTAACTCTTCTCCCAGTAACTCATCACTCAAAACTGCAAATGGCATCACATCTCTAACCAAGGATTCCCCAACACCTAATCCTATCCCTGCCCAGTAGCCACACATCACCACATCCACTTTCACCTTCAAAGCCGTGCCCACATCCTATATAAAACTACTCTTAAACAAACTCAAACCACACTCAGCTGCAGCTGATGACCTTACAATCAGGTACCTAAAACCAGCAGCTGATAGCATTGCTTACCTTGTCTCATACCTTACAGATAGGTCAGTCCAGGAATCCTGCATTCCCTCTCTCAGGAAAAAGTCATATAGTATCTATGTGCACAAAGGGTAAAATTCAACAGACAATACTAACTTTAGACCTATAGCAATCTTATCCCTCCTCTCCAAAGTACTTGAAAAATGTATTAAAAAACAATTGCTAAACAATCTCTTGCAGATAGAACTTCTATCCCCACAAGCAACATGGCTTCCGTCCTTCCCATAGTACTAATACTGCACTTCTAATGTATTTAGATACTGTTAATAGCTACCTGTCCAATAGTTGTCAGTCAGTAAAATGGCAATTCACCCTCTCTCCATACCTCCCAGTCACCACTGGAGTACCAGAAGGCATTATCCTTGGTCCCCACCTCTTTAACATCCTTACCCAAGACCCTTCACACATCCATATAACAGGCCTCCATAATACAGTTCACAGATGACTCCATATTAATTTCCATGTCTGGCAGCATGGCACAAGTCCAAAAACATACTCAGGAACCTTTATCAGCAACTGAAACATGTCTTTAACTCACAACTTATGGTCAGACCTAAAAAAACAAAAGTACTACTTTTTTTCCCCCAAATCTCTGTCCCGTGAAGAAACAACATTTAATCATTGAAGTCACTTCTCATAGCAAACTATTAGGGATGATAGGGGATGATAATCTTAAGTCTGACCTGCACATTACAAAACTGCATGCGAAAAAAAATCATCAAAAAGTAGGGCTGCTTTATAGACCAAAAAACTTTCTCACTGACACAACTAAAACTAAACTTGCCACTACTTATCTCCTCCTCACAATTCTTTATGGTGCTCCTATATTTACTAACCTTCAGGCATCACAAAATTCAAGGGTCTATATTATATATTCGAAGTTTCAAAACTTTGAACCTCATATGTTCGACAACATATGAACGAAGTCTGAAACATCAAAAATATAATAAAAAAATAAAAAAAACTTACCTAAACGCTCTGAGCGGGGGGGGGGGGCAAGCCCACCAGCACCCCCCACACACCCCTACTTAAATATATCAACTTCGAGATTGCACTTCAGTGCAGAAAAGGGACACTTTCCCATTCTGCGCCATACAGAGCCATTGCTTTCCACCTTCAAACTTTTTAAAGTTCGATCGTATAGTGTTAACCATATGACATTTTCGAACTTTAAAACATTCAAATAATTAATAGGGACCCAAAATCAAAACTTGAACAATGCTATAACAAAGTTGCTAAATTTTCAGCAAGTACCCCATTCAGAACCCACCACTGTGTAACACTAAAAAGCCCAAATTGGTTAGAACTACCCTTTCAACTAACATATACACAGCTTCTCATCACCTATAAAATTATCTAGACTCCATCTGCTAGACTGGCACTAAATAACCTTCTATACAACTATGTTTATAGTTGGTGATTAAGATCCAGTTACCAAAAACTCCTGTCTGTCCACAAATCTACTAAATCTGCTGGACATTGCATGTTGTTAAGGCCTGGAACTCCTTATCTTTATTTATCAGGTCAATACCCTCTCCTCCTTCCTTAAAAAACATTCTAAAAGACTTCCTAGCCAAAAGCTGCCTCTGTTCTTGCTCAACACCATGATGAATGACATCCCCAAATGTGAACAAACTCCTATTCGTACCTTACACTTCCTTACTCACCGTTCTTCACTCTCTTCCTTATGTCTATACATTGCTCACCCAGGCCTTCTGTCTAAATATATCATAACCCTACTTTTTTTCTCACTTCCTATTGTAATTACTCTTTGCATGATACTAATTTACTTTTAATTTTTCTATAAAATGGCTAAAAATTCTCTAACTATTAAATCATTGTCAGGCAACTTGTATCTGTTCTTAACCAATGTTTTCATACTTTGTCTAATCTGATATAATTATTTAAACTGTAGTTGTTTTCGTAGTATTTTTAGACTGTAAAATTATGGTTCTTAAAATGTTTTTAGTAATATTGGAGCTTTTCTCTCCAGGAATCTCTGAAAATGGGCCCCTACTCAATCAGACTTTCCTGGTAATCAAATGTCAATAAATGTCAATAAATAAATAAAGTAATGCTGAGATCATATCACCTTGGACAAAGGGGGGGTATATTCCTGAGATTCCACATTTTCTAGAATTAATACATATTCATCTGAATGTACTTGAAGCTTTGCAGTTCCCAGAGTCACAATTAGACATTACAAGCAATCAACAGGAGTAACTAGAAAGGCTAATTCACCAGTTCTACCACTTGTCTCTCTTCCAATTTATTGTAAATGTTAACATCATCTTGACAATAAGTCAGTAACCCATCTTAGTAAACAACTGGTGCCCATATTCCTTTCTCTGTTGGTGAATACTTATTAGGGACGAGAGCCCTGCACAGCTGCTGGACAGGAAACAAAAGTCATGATTCTAGAAAGTAGACAGTTTGACATTTAACCTCAGCATCATACAAATATAATAGCATCTGCAGGTGTTAGGGGCTGCATTATTTTTATTTATTTAACATTTGTTTACTGGGATGGTCCGGCTGGACAGCTAGTATCCATTTTCAGTGGAGTCCTCCAGACAGTTGCAGAGTATATAGAATGTAAGATAAAAATAAATGACACTCGATGACAAAGTTTAGGATACACAACAAGCTAATAATATAAAGGTAATAAAGTACAGACGTGTGATCTAACACTGCAGTCTTTTAACATTACAGAGCTTTGGTATAGTGTAGGCATACAGAAAACAATATTTACAGTATGTACAAGGAGAAAAGAGAAGGAGTGTAATACATATTATGTGTTGACTAAAGCATGAAGGGGAGCTTCATTCAGCAGGGTGGGAGTTCAGGAAGGTCCATTGCAGTTACATAACTGTTTGGTATATAGATGGGATTTTAGGTGGGTTTAGAAGGTGGATGTACATTTTTGTAGCCTGAGGTCAGGAGGCAGGGTATTCCATATTTTTGCAACTTCATGACTGAAGAGAGATTCCCCAGAACTTTTTTTTTTACAGTGAATAGTTTCTATCAGAGCTTTGCTACTGGATCGTAACTGCCTGTTTGAATTGTAAAAAATTAGGAGGCCTGTCAGGGCAGTGTTTTTTTCAGGTTAATATATTATCTGGTGTGCCAGATTAAGTTGGTGGTATCGTAGTAGGTTTGGGAATTCTAACCAGTGTAGTGTATGTAGGGATTGGCAGTGGTGGGAGTGTGCTATGGCATTGGTAGCGAATCTGGCAATTTTGTTATAGCATGTGGAGAGTTTATTAAGGTCTGTTTTATTTATGTTTGTTAGTACTGGGCATGCATACAGTAGTGTTGATAGCAGATGGGTCATGTGACAATTATGCACAGAAACCTGTTACATTAATTTTCATACTGAATGGCTAGGAAGCAGTCTATGACCACTGGCTTCTTGGGATTCCACTCCCTTTACTCTTCAGTGTCTTGTCTCATACCTCTCAACTGTACAGATATTTTCCTCATAATTTTAGTCTGTTTCTTATAAAATTATGGCTTTCTGGCAAATCATTGAGGGTTGAAGTCAGAAAATAATGACAGACAACTGAGTTTCAGACTTCATGCCCATCAGAACATTTTTGTTAATGCAAAACCTGTTATTCTATCAAATTTCTAAGTTTGTAAGAGGAATATTTAAAAAGTGTCCCTATTTTGGGTCTTTGTCCACCAATTACTGATAGTTTTGTCCAGATATCTTACTCTAAGAGGTTTAGAGGTATGCTTGTCATGTTTTCTATCAAGCAATAACTGAATATTGACTTTCATATTCACATTCATATAGTACCTTCCAGGAGGAAGTAATAACATACTTTCAATACCATCATCCATTCTCTACCATTAAAATAAGTCAACTGTTTCATGTACATTTATGGTAACTGTAGCAGGAAGCAATCTCACTTCAAAGGACAAATGCCAACAGTTATATTCACATTTTACACTTCAATAATAACCCAACAACACATTTTTGTAGTTGACTGGCTGGGACTTCCTTGTAGTTTTTGCAGACTGGTTTGTCTGTGTGAACTTTTTTATCTTTTGGTTTGGAAACTTTTTGTAGTTGGGTAAAATACTTTATTTAAATTTTTGTAAATCACTCTGATAAATGAAAAATAGACAACTCAGATAAAAATTATTGTACATATAGTATTTTTTAGAAAATATTAGCTATCTTTTAGCTATGCTTTTATTTATCTCTTTACTTAAAGATGAGTACAGTTAATTATTGCTAAATTGTAAATTCACTGAGAAAATGAGGAACATAGGATAACTATACAACCAGTAGCTCACTGTGTTCCTAGGAAGCTGGGTCTCATTCTTTCTCTTTTAATGTGCATGCAAACCATATCTCTCAACTGTCCAGATTTTCACAGAATGTCCAAATTTTTACTTCATAGTTTTGGTCTGTTTCTCGCAAAATTTGTGGTTTTCTGGCAAATCACTGACGAATGAACTCTTTAAATAAAGACATATATTTGATTTCAGACTTTGTATCCTCCAGAAAATGAATATTTTTTAAGAGCAGTATTTAAAATCAGTTGCTATTTTTGAATGTTTGAACCCATTCCCCATCATTTTAGGCTTTGTCCAAATTTTTTTCACTAAGAGGTTGAGAGGTATGATGCAAACATTTCTTCAAGGATCATTTGTTAATCCCAGTCAAAATCCACACAGCACAACAGATTAATTGATGCATAGTTCTTAGCAGAAAGGCCTACAATACTTTCTTTTTTTAAGTTTTTATTTGATTTTACATAACCCAACAATATTTCAACAATTTGTAACAAGGTAAAACAAAACTATATACAAAAGTCCATAATAAGAATATTAAATGCACAAAACCTTTAGTTCTTTTCTAATAGACTGTTATGTTTTAGCCAGGATATGTATTTTTGAGTTACATTTCTAGTTATAATTTTTATAGTTGATAATTAATTTTTCCAAACAAATTTGGCTAGACAAATAAATTCATTGATAAAAGAAAGAGTAGTTTTACATTTCCAGTTTTTAGTTATAACTTTCCTAGCAATAGCTAGGACAGCCCAAAGAGGTATTTGCAATACTGGAACTGAGATTGGGGCAGTAAACAAAATTAAGGAATCTGTAATAGAACAATTGTCTGACTACAATGCTTCACAAAAGCTTCTAAAATCAGTCCAGATAGATGACACAAATTCACATTCTACGATCACATGAATCCAATCTGTGACAAGAGCCTTATTGCATCTCCAGGATTTTGTTTTTTTTTTATGATTTATATATAACAGCAATTTTGTGGGGTGTTAAAAAATTCTGTTTAGAAATTTTCATGTAGAGATTTTCCAGTATAGTGAGGAATTTGATTTTCCTTTAGATTTTAAGGATAGTTTTTTACTTTTCTCAGAAAATTCTTCTTTATTTATTTTTGTTGAATTATATATTATGTATTGTTATACATTCAAGAAACATACAAGGAGTCGGGCTACAGGAGTATTATTTTAATAATTAAAGACTTAATATATGTCTATATTAAGGAATCCAATACCTCCCTCCTCCCAACTTTTGATGTGCCAGTCTAGGGAGATTCTTGCCTTTTGGGGATACCATAAAAACGTTAATAGAATAGTGATTTTTTTCATACTTTTTTAGAAGGGGGAATTAATAACTGACTAAGAAATAACATTTTTAGGTAAAATTATCATTTTGATCAATGCAAGTCTATCCTCAAATGTAAAAAATAGTTTGTTCCAATTATCTGTTAAATTTAGTTATTGTGTCAATTAGATTATGGTAATTTACCAAAACTGATTATTTACTGTTGGTCTCAATAGTGATTCAGAATTATTTTAACTGTGAATTGTCCCAGCTACAATTTTTGTAAGAATTTAACTTGGTGGTTATCTCTTTATTTATAAGAAAGGTTTTTGTTTTATTGTATTAAATTTCAGACCTGAAGTGTTTTCAAAATAATCCATAGAACTGACTATCTGATCAAATGAGAGTTTAATACTGCCACTAGTGAGCAAAATGTCAACAAAATATTTAATTTTAGAAAAAAATCTTCATTTATTTTAAAACCTTTAATGTTTATATTATATCTTATATAATTAGCAAATTGCCAGGATTTCTGTCTCTCTCTCTCTCTCTCTCTCCAGGGCCCCAGTTTGACTCACCACTGGCACAGCTGTAGAGTTGAGTCCTCAGCACAGTGTCCAATCCAAGTTCTCCAGCACCCTCTCTGTGAAACCAGTGCTTCTTGTCCCTGCTCCAAGCAGCTAACATACACATTTTTTGGAGATTTGATTTACACACACACACACACACACACACACACACACACACACACACACACACACACACACACACACACACACACACACACACACACACACACACACACTCATCTGGGAAAGTCTGGCACATGATTACTAGCTATGCTCCCTTCTACCCAGACTATAAGGTAGTTACACTGCCATCAGACACTCCAAAGCCAGCTAGTCTAAGGCTTTTACAAGAATACCTAATTATACTGAGTGAAACTAATATTAATACCAATGATAATGTTTGGCTAATGAAGTACAACTTTCAGGAGTGGCCACAGAGTCACCAAATGGATATAAGTACTCTCAAAGGTTAAAATGTTCTGTAAAGGACCAACCACAATGAAAAGTTTAAATATGTTTAATAATAAATAATAAAATAATATGAACATATAGAATATCTATTTACAATAAATACCAGAGTTTCAGCTACAGGAAATATTAGAATAACACAGAGGAATAGATTTACACATATACAGAAAAACAGTACTTAACTAATTTGACTATATTCTCCTGATTGATCTAAATAATTTCTGTTCCCTGGTCCCTCGCTAGAGCAAAGCAAGATGAAGGAGATGAGTGGTCTTTCTTCTTTGTCGGATTCCAAAAACAGACTGCTATGAGAATTCAGTCTCATCTAATATTAAAACATCATTTTTGTGATGGATTACAGAATATCACACACATCTGGTCATCTGACTTCTGGTTCCTATACTACCCCAATTATGGAAAACTGAATCATAAACTTGCACATATGTGTTACCATGCATGCAGACAGAGTTTTGTTAATATTTTTTGCAGCTTCTGGAAGTCATAAAACAATAAAACACTTCCACTCTTCCTATAGGAGCTAATAAACCGTTCTCTGCTACAGATACTTTATCTCTGGCTGCTGTCAGAACTGCAAGATACAATCTTTATGGCCTAAATTAAGTAATTTACTTTCACACTATTTTCAAAGTTAGCTGGAGCTTAGTTTAACCTCTTTTCTTCCAGTATCCTCTGTTACAATATTAATTTTAATAGTTATACTTGTATGTCAGATTGTATAATATTTCCTTTTCTGTCCAGCAGGACACACTGTTGGCACATTTTTAATACAAGCAGCTTTACAAATATATTTTTCAACACAACCATCTGTACACATCAGTTTGATATACAAATGACTATAATTCTTTATAAAATTCCAGATAGCTATGCTTGCATATGTTACACATCCACTGCCCTACTTCACCACACATAGCTGTCAATACCTCACATCATCAAAACAGCAAGTAACAGTCTATGGAACAATAGCTCCTTACTGTATACTGCTCATGTGTGAGTGTCTGTGAAGTTTTCCAGTTTCAGCATTTTTTGCTAAATTTCTGCTGAAAAACAATTATGTGTGCCATATTTCTGTACAGACTTTTTTCACATTATGTTCACCTTTTGATGCTGAAACTGTTCAGTCAAAATAAAACTGACCAAAACTTACTGGATTTTTTAGGACTAACTCTCATTTCATGTGTTGACTCTAAAAAGGTTTACATGGTTTACATTGTCTCATACATAGAACTCCAACAGGTGTTTTATAAAAGTTTAACGTACTTTGCCAAAGAGGCTTCAGGCATTTTATATAACTATATATATATATATATATATATATATATATATATATATATATATATATATATATATACGCACATACATATATATATACATATACACATACAACCTGTGTGACAAATTTTCAAGATTATCTCTCTCCCTCTCTTGTCATCCATGTTTACATTGTCTTTAAGGGCTTAACTGTAATAGAAAATAGTACTTAAATTTTAACTGGTGATCTGTCAAAGCCATTTTGTTCTGTTTAACTGATTATTTGTTTGATTTATTTAAAGCATTGACCATGATCACTTGTCTATTTTTCCCATGCTGTTTTGGTGTTTTTTTTTAAATAAAGAAGTAGCTGGGAGATGGTAACGTGATAATAAATGCAACTCTTCAAGAAACAATGGCTCTGAAATACAAGATAGTTCTTCCCATCTTCTATGTAAGAGTAACAACTTGATACATATGTAAAATACAACAGTGATGCTCAAAAAAAGCTCACGTAGCGGGAAAAGTGACAGCTGGACATGTCCTGTATGGTCACGGCATTTTATGGCTAGAACAAGAAATTCTCCTGACAATATATTAGTCCAAGTTGGTGATGAGACTTAATGGGACTTATAATGTTCAGCATATGATGTACTTATTTTACAATGGGACATCATTATACAAAGCTACTCAGCGAAAGATCACTGTTGTAAAAAAAGCCAGAAGATGGAAGAAGATGGTACCTTACCTAACAAACATCAAACTGCATCTTCTCTAAAAATACTGTTTCTCTACAAGATGTCTTTAAGGAAAAATTATAAATGTGATCTGCAATTATTCATAAACCTACTGGACAAGAGAGAGAATGAGACAAGGACCTGAAGGAGTGAACTTGGGTTTGAAACAGGATTCAGTTGCAATCTGATGGCTGAGGGGTAAGAAATAATGTAGCACAAGCTGTTGGTGGTTTCAATAGATATAACAAAAAAGGGCTAAACAAAACATTCAAATTGCATATAAAAATGATTACAGTTAACCCTGCCTCTGGAGTTCTTAAAAGAAGTATGTAAAATTCTGCAAAATGCCAAATAATGCTAATAGAGTGTTACAAGTATGTTCTAAACCAATTCAAAGTTAACAGTTGTAGGAAATCAGACCAACAGTTTCCAAAACCAATAACAAAAATGAACCACAACCTCGGAACAGCCAAATAATCCTCCACTTTATTGTAGTACACGATGCAAAATCTCACTTTAGACAAAACGTAAATCAGGCGCTTTTGCCTGATAAATATTAGGCTTTTTCAAGACAAAATATACAGCGGATGTGCTCACATTTAAATACTATTAACAATAAAAACCTTAATTGGTTAATAACAATTGTAAAAACTAATGAGTGCATTTTAAAGTGCTAGTGCTTTCAAGTACAACTATGCGATCACTGTTAGTAAGCTGTTATAAACGCATTACAATGTTAAAAGAAAAGAAACCTTTGAACAGAGCTTAATAATGGATCAGACAACATAAGTTGAATAAACCACGTCATTAAATAACCTACATTTGTTTGTCCTATAAGTGTCAATTGATACTAAAAAACCAAATAAATATACATTCCTGCAACTTGCAACCTAATAAGTCGTGAAAGCCTTGTAAATCAAATCAACACAGACTGTTTTTAAAATACTCAACTAAATGTGCCTTATAGGCCGAATGAATTAAAAGCCATAAAAGTCTCTAAATACTTTAAAAATCATTAGATAAAATTAATACAAAAAATGTGTGAAGAGACTATAAAATACATGCAAACACTTCGTTGTTGATATAACCATAATGCTCATGGGAAATAAGCTACCATACTAAAATGGAAAAATGGGAATATCAAGAATGTAAAGAAGTAGACAAATTTGTCATATTTACCTATAATATCTAATCTTACTGAGAAAATTGATTTTGACAAATGGACCACCAATAAGATTGAAAAGGGAATGTTATTCAATACCCAATATGTGCGTAGTATTAAATACTACTGAAACTCACCATTATACTAAAATACATCTATACAATTCAAATGTAATAAATATATAATAAATATATAATAAATACTATGTAATGAAAATAAATAAATAAATAGTGTGAAAAATTAAATTTCTTGAAACCATGCTTGTATATCAGAATGTGTACTATTATAACCTGGCTCGTCTAATTTTTAACACACTTTTGATACTAATTGCATCATTCATTCCCAGGGGTTTTGTGGCATTTAACTTAATCTGCCATAATAATTCTTTGTATTCTAAAGAAGCCTCCCATTCACCACCTCCGGGGTTCAGTGGCACCTGTTCTAAGATGAGAAACTTTAAAGACATAGTGGGGCAAACTAAAGAGTGCTTATAAAATGCATTTGATTCTTTCTTACTTTTAATTTCATATAAATGCTCATAAACTCTTTTGCGCAGAGTTCTTTCTGTCTTCCCTACATAAAATCCAGAACAGTTTACACAGAAACCTAAATATACTGAACCTTTTGTGGCACAGTTGTAATAGTTTGTAGGAGCAATTCTAAAGTTTCTAGAAGCAATGTGATACTTACTGTCGTTGTAAATATAATTACATTGCCTACAAGCTCCACATTTATATGTTCCTACTTTAGATTTATGGGTAAGGGAAGTCTTTATGTCATGCCTCTCAAATAAACCTTTTAAGTTGATGTTTCTAGTACTAACGAAATTAGGTTGTACTGCTGTAAAATTCCTAATTTCCTCATTAGATTTTAATACAGGCCAATATTTTAGAATAAGTTCTCTGAATCTTGCTGAGTCGCTATTAAAAGTGTGAATGAGTGTACTATGAGTTTCTTTCCCTTCATTAGTATTCAAAATTGTTAACAGTTGTAGGAAGCTAGAGATGACTTGGCTGTAAAAAAATAGATCTTTGTTAAAAGGGTTCACAAAGTTAAACGTTATGTTTAAATTTTAAGGTCATAGGACACCCTACAATAAACGCAACCACTGTAGAGGTTAGCAGGGCAAACAAGGTAGAACTGATAGAGGAAGGCTTAGAAGTTGACATGATAAGAAGTCTAGGAGTCTTATGTCAGCAATGTGCTTGGTGGGTGGGCTGAGCAAGTCCCTTACCTATGTTGTCAGGCCAGACATGGATGGAAGAAAAGGAAGTAAAAGGGAAGGGTGTACAACTGGGGCAGTCAGACCCCCATCTGATTATGTAAGAGCATGATTTTTAGGCACAATGGATGCCAGTGTGGGGAACTAGCCCATAGCTGTGAACATCACTGAGGAGGAGGAGGAAAAACTGGCCAAAATAGCCATTTGATGTGTGCGTATGACAGGTACTATTTGAAAGTCAAGAACAATAACTACAATGTTTTGAAAAGTGAAAATGAAAATGGAGGAAGATATGCTAATTCTGATATTAAGGTATCTCAAAGTATTCCTTCTCCTCCAAGGTAGAGGGATCTTAAAGTTACTGTAAAATAGCTGAGATATGGGGGTACAGGACCCCACATCAGGTGCCATAATGGATGCGTGAAACGTAACAACAAGTTTTTAATTTTTTTGATAGAATTACTCTTTACCCTTTTGATATGGTAAGACTTTTCTTATTAGATCTCTTGATATAGAAAATGCATGACTGACTGTCAATGATGGCACTATGGAAGATAAGGAGGCCCTACATAAGAAGCATGGAGCCTGACATGAAACATTAACTCCTTCCAAGCATGTCACCTTGGACATGTTTAGTTGAATTACATTGTTTGTGACTTATCTGGTGAGCTTCGGTCCTTACCAAACGATTTAAGAAAAGCATGATTGGTGCCTTTTTCTCAATCTTCTTCTTCTTCTTTTGGCTTTTCCCGGTTAGTGGATCACCGTCCGCTTATGATTGGCAGTAGAGTTTTACGATGTCGAGTTGCCAGCCCAGCACTCAACCTTCCACAGAAGGCACACACATGTACGCACTCATGCCTAGGGCCAATTTATTGTGTCCAATCCACCTACAGCATGTCTTTGGGATGTGGGAGGAAACCAGAGCGCCCGGAGTAAACCCACGCGACCACAAGGAGGACATGCAGACTCAGCACAGAAGGCACCTCAGCCAAGGCTCTAACTAGAGAACCTCTTGCTGTGCGGCAGCAACGCTAACCGCTGCACTACCATGACCACCCAGTGTCTTTTTCTCAATAAATAAATAAATAAATAAATAAATAAAATGGTATAATTCTTTAGATACGGTAAAAATATAGAAGTTTTTCTTTTATCCATTAGAAAAACAGTGGCATTTTGTGGAGACACAAAGGGTATTGGGAGGAAAATCTGAAGAAAAAAAAACACATTAGTTTGTCTACCCCTCACCATAGCATTTTGTAGGGGGAGGGGGAGGGTAGAGCAAACAATAAAAATAGCAAAAGTTCGTGCCACAATTCAGAATGTTGACCATGGCAAACTCTAACTAACTGGATTGGTAGAAGAAATAGCAGTCCAAAGATCAAGACAAGACGATAGTCATATTTTGTTTTTAGTTTCTGTTGACAGGTATTCTTTAAAAATGATTTCCAACTTTACATTTTTTTGAAAACCATCAAATTATTTATTTTTGGAAGTTTTCTGTTTTTTTTTCTCATCTGTAAGAAGGTAACAGATGATCTACCTTTGTCCTTGCTTTGCTTCTCATCTATAATTTCCACACTGCCTCTGCTTTATATATGCAGCAAAAATAACTTTGACCAAGAGTTTCCTGTTCGGCAAACACGAGATCCTCTTCCCTATCTGATGATGCTTTGTATGCAATAGAAACAAGTGTACACATTTATCTTGTGGTTAGTGCAGTGTGATTATGAAGCATAACACTGTCAGCTGAACAAATGAGGCTTATTGCAGAATATCCTGCATTGTATCATCATATAAGCACTGTTGTGCTTTTAGCAGTGTTTTCATTTTAAATGACTTTGCTTGAAGGTAGAGAATTCAGTTCTAGGTTCCCTCTCAACTATTAAACTAAAGTTAACTTGTTAATCGAAACAAGTTGCGTTAACATTTAATACGTCATATACGGGTAAAAACATGTCATCCTTCCTACATATGCTCTTAGCATGTTTAATGAGGAACACCAATTTGTGAAAGTACTGTAACAAACTAATGCCTAACAAAAACAAAATGACAGAATCACATTTTTTTTTCATTTAGACAAAGTCTAATGCTAGTTTAAAAAGAGAACGTAGTAGGATGGACTAAAGATTTGTTTGGATCAACAGCTGCACTAATAAATGTAACTTTTTATTAACTGGCAAGTCTGATACCTGCAAAATATACTGAAATGCAAATAAAATGGTTTTAGCCTTCTGAAATGAGTACACTGTCTAAAATGCTTTGTGCATCGTCCGATTTGGAAACACGGGGTACCTGAAAGTTACGTTGTACAGTACGACATGCAAAGAAATTGCCTGAGAAACAGCAGATATTGGTTTAAGATGCTGCAAGGGAAATTCCCTTTTGTGCAAATGTGTTTGTATTTCCACCTATGGTAGCACCACTGTTTTATCTGTAGTTACTGCTTACCTTGGTTGTAATTCTTAGATTTTGGTCCCATCCAGCATTTGATTATTTTCAGTGTATATGGGTAATTGTTTCCACTGGCTACTAAATCCATGAAGGGGTTAGGCTTTTTGTATGGGGACAGCTGAAAGCACAGTGGTGACACTAGATTATTGAGATGGGGCTCACCTTGGTGATTTTAGTTTGGTCTATTTTTCTTCATGTCCTTGATACAAATGTACATTAATGTCTCCACCCCACGCACAAATGTGCATTGATGATGCAATGTTACGGCATGCCCTCCTATAAAACACACAAATCTTGCTTCACTCCTGTCATTTAAGAAGTGATGAAGATCTTGCACATCCAGGTTCTAGCAGAAAGGGATTGAGCACATGGAAGTACTGTCTTTCTCCAAACCTGTATAGGACAGCACTTGGCAGAGCACCTTCACCTGGGTGCCTCAGTGGACTATCCAGCAAATGGGATTCATTCCCAAACACCATTCTGTAGGATCAGCAACCCTGCCACAATGACAAGATGATGATAAAAGAAACCACCCGTGGAATGGCCTTCTGTGGAATGCCTTACAGTAAGGGTATTTAACATCTAGATGCCATATTATGAGAACCATAAATCTTAAGTCAGAGCACTACCTGTATTATGAATAATCTGTCTACTGACAACTTGAATAAGCTCCATACTTGGGTTTTGGTAAATGCACTTAAAAAAAAAATCCTTTCATGATTTTGTCTTTTAGCTTACTTAATTATTTATTTGATCATTGACCCTGCATTTATACAAACTCTTGACTATATGACAACTGGCTATTTTCCTGGAAGGTCAAAAGAACTATGATGCCGTCAGCCTTCTGGGTTAGGGATTCTTTATTATGTCCTACTAACCATTTCCCCTTCCACTGACATCTTATGTGCAACTATATCAACTTAGAAAAGGTGCTTTCACTTCTGTGTGTAAATATTAACTGCGAAGAGTCCATTCACCCAACTGGAAAGCATGTAAAAAGCTTATTGCTATTACCTGGAATGCCTGTAAACAACATAGAAATGGTTACCTGCATTTGATTCTTGGCATAAGTAATGAAACTGATATAATAATGAAGCTTGTAGGCATTTCTTTTCTGATATGCAAGTGCCTTACCCCCCCCCCCCCATCCATAGCATTTATTAAGTGGAACACTAACATTGTTCAAGCTTGAGACATGGCTGACATCAAGGCAGTAAGAAATGTGGGCCAGAGCATCAGATCTGTATGTATATCCTAATGTACCTTAGTGTGGTTTATGCAGGAGTGTGGTTCCATAACCATTGTTTGTAGTTACATACCCTTTCCTGACCATCTAACGCCATTGCCACTGAAACACTATGTCACCAGTTTCCTCATGCGGCCTTAGGTGCCTTGCGGTTGTCAGATGGG
>NC_056745.1:429212408-429317408 GCF_019279795.1 Protopterus annectens | reverse complement strand
TCTGTGCAGTGACAGAGACCTGGTTCAAGGCTCCAGAGAGTACCCCTGCATTACCAGGCTATAATTCATACCACACCTTTCGGCCACCTAACCTGGACTGAAACACTAAAGGCAGAGGTGTGTCCATATTCATTAAGGATATCCACACCTCCAGGCTAGTTGCTCAGCATAATGCATCCGAGATTATCCAAGTGCAACTAACTCTGGGCAAGACCGCAATCCAAATTGTAGCTTGCTACAGATTCCTCACCATGCCCCAGGATTCCCACTCCTCATTTCTTAATACACTGGAAAATATTAGGGTACAACCTAACACCCTAATAATGGCGATTTCAACTACCCTGCCATTAACTGGGAAAACTACTCATGTACCAACTCTTGTGCTCAACGTTTTCTGGAATTCATAAATTCCAATGCCATGGATCAACTTATCCACACCCCCACCAGGGGCAGCAATATCCTAGACCTGGTTATTACCAACATGGGCAACCGGTGCTCCACACCAGAGGTCAATTCCTTGTTGGTCAGATCCGACCATAAGCTAATCACCCTAGATATCCACATCTCTCCCCCACCCCCCATTAGGGAAACCACAGTAAAAAAATTCTCCAAAGCCAACTTCATGCTTCTTAAGACAGAAGTGGCAAACTTCACGACACCCATGCTGATGGACAATAGAGGTATGACTGCTGAATCCTACACAAATGCACTTTATAAGCACTTACATGAGCGCATGGATCGTGCAATCCCTAACAAAACCAAGATGCTATCCACAAAAAAAAAGAAGCCAATCTGGTGGTCCCCTACCATAAACAAACTCTACAACAGAAGAAAGAAACTGTTGCAAAAAAAGAGTAAAATCCCATGATTGGAGAAACTCCCTGGTCAGCTTCAGTAAGAAGTTGAGATCCCTCATAAAATCCTCCAAAGCTAGTTATGAAAACATAATTGCCACTGACTCTAAAGACAACCACAAAGCATTCTATAGCTATGTCAAGAATCTCAATGGCAACACTTAGATCTGCTCTGAGTTACAGCACAATGGCAATACATATACAGAACCAATGGATATTGCCAACATCCTGGCAGATAGGTTCAGTGCTAACTTTACCCCTCTGTCATCCCCTAAAGAGCCCATCTCTATACCAGAAGAATGCAAAGTTCCTGTAATCACAGCTGCACAGGTACAAAACACACTATCCGAAGCCAAGAACACAGCATCCATGGGACCTGACGACATCCCAGGCTGTGTTCTACATGAACTACAGAACGAACTGGCACCCCATCTAAGTACCATGTTCAATCATAGCCTCACCTCAGGCTATGTGCCCACTGAATGGCGCACAGCAACAGTTATCCCACTCCACAAAGGGGGAGCCACCACAGACCCTGGAAACTACCGCCCCGTTAGCCTAACGAGCCTGGTCTGCAAGGCTATGGAGCGTATCATCATGGAACTTGTAAAAAATGACATTGGTAATCACCAAACTCAAGACCCAACCCAGTTCAGGCTTGTAAAAGGCAGATCATGTCTCCTAAACCTGATAGACTTCTTTGAAGCAGTCACCAAAGCCGTAGATGAGGGTAAGGTGGTTCATGCAGCCTATCTAGATCTCGCCAAGGCTTTTGACACCATCCCCCACTCTGGAATTATAGATAAACTCACTAAACTAGGTATAAATCCCTATGTCACAAGATGGGTTGCCAACTGGCTCACTGACAGAACCCACATTGTGAAAGTAGCAGACTCCAAATCCAGCTTCAGACCAGTGACAAGTGGAGTGCCACAGGGTTCAGTCCTGGGTCCTCTCCTGTTTGGTATCTACTTCTCTGAAGTACAGGCCAACACAGAAGGTCTTTGGCTAATGAAGTTCGCAGATGACTGCAAACTAGGAGCCATAATCAAAACTTCAAAAGATGTGGACATCCTACAAAACGGCCTTGCTGAGACAGATGCCTGGTGTCAAAGCCATGGCCTCAAGCTCAATGCCAAAAAGTGCATTGTCATTCCTTTTGGTAAAAACTCAGTGCCCATGAACTACCACATATGTGGTAGTCTACCTAACACCGAAAGTGTGATAAGAGGCCTTGGGACATAGGTGGACAGTAGTCTCTCCTTTGATAATCACATTGCCACAGTAGTCAGGAAATCCTTCTATGTGGCACACCTCATCACAAAAGGTTTCTCATCCAGGAAAAAAGAGGTAATTGTTCCCCTCTACTCGACACTCATTAGACCCATTATAGAGTACAATGCCCCTTTTGGTATGTACCTCACAAGACATCTACAACAACTGGAAAGGCCACAGAAATACCTCACAAAGAGGATTACCAGCCTCAAAGAGATGCCCTGTGCAGACCGTCTCAGAAAACTGCAGCTTTACTCCATTGCATATCGCCTACTCAGAGGCGATCTCTGCCTAACACACAAAGCTATGTCAAACCCAGAGCTTTTAGACATGCTCCACTTAAAGAAATCCCAGTCCCTATGAGCTACATGCTCTAGGGACCTAAACCTCATCACCACAATAAACAGAACATGCTGGAGGGATAGATTCCTGTCACAGAGACTTCCCATACTCTGGAACAAACTACCTATCTATATCAAACAAAGCTCCTCATTAGCACTGTTCAAGAAAAAATCTTGATGATTGGATGGGAGATAGGAAATTCACTTCTGTGGCTCTGCTCGACAGTGACACAGGAAAATAATTTTCTTGGGTGGCGAAAGCCAGGTTACCTTTGGCTAGGCTTATATAGGCCCTAGGGCCAATAGCCTTGTACCTACCTATGAACCTATGAACCATTTATGTCTGAAGGATGATCCGCTCCCAGCTCTAAAATCTATTCATCCCATTGTATTCAGATTTATTCACAATAACCCCACACCTGAAATTTATATTGACTTTCTGAATAACCATAAAATAAAATGCATGTGTTGGATTTTGTTCAAAACGTTGAGACAAGGCATTGTGTATATCTTTCAATCGTATAGAAGGCAGATGCTTTAGTATTCTATCTTTTAATCTGCAGTTGGTTTTACCAATGTAGAAACCTGTGCAGTTTTTACAGTGGGCCAGATATAAAACAATCAGCATATAGCTCATAGGTATATCTCTTCTTAGTAACTGGATGTACAAAATGACTCTGACTATTAATAAATGAGCACGCTTTACCGCATCTGCAAGGGAAAGTACCCTGTCTTGTAGCACATAACCTTAATTCTTGTGAGGGTATACTTTCACAACATAATATATTAATACAGAGATCTTGATACATAGTACACCATAATGCAGACTCTGCATAAAACACAGAAAAATAACAGCAGCTATTTCAAGCCTATTTCATATAACAGAGTCTTGCTTTCAGTAGATATCGTATCCAACATGAATATCCATAAGAACAAAAATAAAGCCCCATATAACATTATTGTGTGGCTTGTAAACAGGCTATAGGTGTTGACTTCTACAGTGTCAGTCAACCTTTACTATTGTAGTGACAAACTATGTTGTTGTATGATCTGGATTTCTAACAGAGAAGATCATAATATAACAGTGAACCACAGAATATTAGGGTAATGATCAAATGACATCTTTTAGAATTTGGTATAGTTAGGAGGAGTACCCTGTGAGGACATGTATGCTTCCTTATTTGCATATATTGCCTGAGGAATTGAACAAACATTCCCTCAGAATTAGAGTCATGATACTTGCGGTACTCAATTCATGGCTGCAGCTTGTCCAAGCATAAACTGTTTTGGAATCTAGACCTCTTTAAGTATAATTTTAATCATACATTTGTTCATTTGTAGGATGCTTATTCTCAGTCTCTTCTTTAACTCAGCCAGTCTCGCATCATGCTATTCTTTATTTTGTTCCACACTAGTATGGTCCCCAAACATTAAAGCAACCACCAAGCTCCTCTGTGATCTGTGTCACAGTTGCCTAAAACACTTTAGATACTGATGGAATGCCAACTGGAAATCTAAGAAATCTCTATTTTTCTACTAGTGTGTCATATGTACACAGCTTAGAACTTTCCTCCTCAATATGAATTTGCCAAAATCTCTAATAGGCACCACATGTATAAAATACTTTGCTGCTGAGATGGCAAGTATTATTTCTTCAGTTATACAAAGTGGATAGTAGTAGTCATTTATAGATTTATATTAAGATAATGTGGATCTAATAAAACTTATATTTTACATGGACTTACAGCAGTAACTGTGCTGCTTACCCATTCACACAAATCATTTTGGTAATATTACACATAATCTGCATGTAATTAATCTCCTTCTCAATGGTATACATCAAAGCTACTGGGATTTTTATTTGAGCATGGAACAATGTTAGTAATTCAGGATCTGCAACTATAATGTCTAACTATAATGACTTTCTGAGGCAAAACCTAATCTAGTAAATAATTATTCATAGTCTTTAAGCAAATCACCACATTACACATTGACTTGATTCATTTGTCAAATGCACATTCATATTCTACATTTATCACCAAGTCAAATTACCCCAAGTCATAGGTTTTCTGTTATACTGGCTCTCCTTAATTGAATACGGTATTTTCACTCTTCTATTCATATGCAAGTATTTTTTGATCGAATAGTTTTACATTTTGTCCATAATAAGTAAGCAATTTACACATCATGACTTCAATTTATCTTTTAGGTTCAGTGCTTCAGTCATGCCAGCAGACATTATATTGCACTCTAGACAGTGTTTAGCCTCCACATCATACTTCATTAGTTTTCTTCTTCTATACTCAGACTATCTGATTCTATAGTTGGATGTTTTCTGTGCCCCTTTCTTGTACACTATTCATTCTATACATTTGCTCAGCACTAATCATACTTAATGTTTGCAAATAGCTCATTCTCATAAATTTGTTCTACTATATGCAGTCTCTAATGGAAATTTTATTTCATTATGCAAACTTTAGCAAAATGATTTTTTTTCCACAGCTTCAAAATAGTTGATGTTTGCTTTTATCCTGCTTTTAGCCAAATACCATGCAGAACAACAATATATCCACAACCCTATTTTGCACATAGGGTCAGGGTGTCACTCCAACAGTGGCAATCTTCTAGAGCTAAGGTTTACACTGCTGGCTGGATAACCCTGCCATGGTAGTTCTTCCACACCACCATACACACACACACACACACACACACACACACACACACACACACACACACACACACACACACACACACACACACCACACACACCTTATGGCCAATTTAGAGAGTCTAATCTACATATTGCATGCCTTTAGAATATGTCAAGAAACCAGAGCACCTGGAGTAAACCCATATGAACACACTGAGACATGCAGACTCCACATAGAAGGCACCCTAGCCAAAAATCAAACTGGAGAGCTTCTTGTTGTGATATAGCAACACTATCTGCTGCACTGCTGTGCCACTCTACCATGCAGAATATATTATGCATGTTTCTCATGCTTTTCATGTTTCCCATGACTTTCATGATTCATTTTTATTCTCTTTTTACTCCTTACACACTTCAAACTCCTCTGTGGACTCATAAGTGTGGCAAAGCAGTTTTGTTGGCTTTGCATAATCACTTAATTTAACCTTAAATCTGATTCACTCAACACTCCCCCTTTATTTAATCATTTCTGATACCACACATGAATATGTCTTATTTTAACTCATTCAAGCCTATAGCACATTTTTTATATATTTTTTATATACTTCCAGTTTACACACTTAGTTCCTTATGACGTCCAGATCTTTCTTAGGTCTGGCTTTCTAAGTGACTTACCAACTTATAATAGGCAGGATGGGAAAGGGCAAGGATGTATTAATAAAATGGCTCTAAGATTATTAACCTAGCTGTCCTGAAGTAGAAAAGCCTTGATTAGCTTATGCTTTTTAAGTTTATTTTTCAGAAAATACTGTGGAATGCAAGGATGTGTGCAGTGCAGGCTATAAGAGGTGCAACATTCCACACCACATGCATATTAAATGACTTAATGAATCAAGTAACCAACAAATTCACAATATGTGGCTCAGTTCTTTATCTCATTAATGAAAGTCTCAATAGACTCTGTCAGACCTTTTGTCCTTATAAAGAAAAATGCCAAATATATAGCAGATTTCTAACTGGTACACAGTAACTCTGAACCATTTGACTTAACACTGCAATACTCACTTCTTAAAGTTCTCAAAACTCAAATGCAGTATAAATAGTCATAGCTTTCCCTGACAATATACAACATCCTAGCTATCAATGTATTTTGATGGTTGTTGGCTGTACTGTTCACAGTCAGGAATAAATTATATTTTTGGATTTGTAGAGTCCTCGTCTCAAACGATTTAGCCTAGAAAGCAGTTATCATCTGAGTGTTGTTGATCCACATCTCAAATGACAGGTGAAACAACTTATAGGTTCATAGATTCACAGGTGTTTACTAGGCTAATGACCACAAGGGTTTTTTTAAGCCTAGGCATGCATCTCAAATCTCTGACAAGTTCTGATACCCTTGATAAGTGTAAGCAGGGGTTTGGGAGATGAACTCTTTACAGGTTGCCTGTGTCCATTAAAGACACAGGTGCCAAACCAGGGAAGAATTTTCTGTTTGCCATTCAATTGTCCAAGTTGCACTTGAATTGGATTAGTTAGGAACTCTGGTACACATGGATGGGGAGCCTGTTCCATAGACGGAGCAGTCTCTGGGATACATACATGTCTGTCCAGCAGATCTTATTTATATCACAGACAAGGTTTAATTCTTTAAAACAGGTAATTCTGGTGTTGTTTGTTTTGTGGATATGCAGGAGGTCCATCAGAGTGGGGTCTGACAATGCCCTGTATGCCAGGCATAGATCTTCCCTCAGAAATCTGTAGGAGACAAAATACAGGGATAGGGCCTTGAAGCGGTCTGTATAGGACATTTTACTTACACCTTGCATTCTTTTAGTGAGGAACCTCTCTGGATGTTCCAGTTGTTCGATATACCTGGTTATGTACATACCAAAGGGGGCATTGTACTCAATGACAGCGCTATTGAATGCCGAATACAGTGGAACAATGACTTCCTTGGATTTAGATGCTATACCTTTATTTATAAGTTGCGCAACACAGAATGGTTTCCTCACTACTGTAGAGATGTTATTGTCAAAGGCTAGATTACTATATATACATGTCCCTAAGTCTCTGACTACCTGGTCAACTCTAAGGGGTGTGTTGTCAATATCATAGTTACCAGGGGTGGATGACTTCCCAAAGGATGCTATTATGCATTTCTTGGCATTTAGTTTTAGTCCGTGGTTCTGACACCAGTTATTTGTCTGTGTCAGCCACTCCTGGAGAATATTTGTGTCAGTGTGGGATTCAATGACAGCTCCTAATTTGCAATCATCTGCAAATTTAGACAGACAGAGACCACTGACATTGTCCTTGACTTCAGACAAGTAAATGCAAAAAAGGAGAAGTCCAAGGACTGATCCCTGAGGGACTCCACTTGTGAACTGGCCTCTTTGTAGAGGTGGTCTCCCCAAGTCTAACTTCCTGGGTCCTGTCTCTGAGCCAGTTGGCTATCTACCAAGTGACATACGAGTTTGTACCTAACCTCCTGTGTTTATCAGCAATGCCCATTTGAGGTATTGTGTCAAATGCCTTGGCCAGGTCAAGGCAGGCAGTGTGAACCATTTTTCCCTCATCCATTGCTTTGTTTTCCCTCTCAAAGAAGTCTACAAGGTTGAGTAGGCATGATCTGCCCTTGATGAAACCAAACTGGGTTGGGTCCAGTGTTCTGAGGTTTACTATATCTGTATTGATCATTTCCATGATAATTCTTTCCATGGCTTTACATTGAAGACTAGTGAGACTTATGAGTCTGTAGCTTACAGGGCCTGTAGATGGTCCATCTTTGTGCCAAAGGGTGACTGTTGTTGTTCTCCTTTCAGGAGGCACAAAGCCTATTTGGAGGCTACAGTTAAATAGCAATTCCAGAGGCCCTGATAGGTAATGTTTCATGCTATTTAGAAGGCATCCAGTAATATTGTCTGGTCCCATTGATTCGGTGTTTTTGGTCTTAGAGAGAATATTAAGGACCTGTTCCCTAGTGATAGTAGGGGGAGTTATATTTGGTGGTAATTATTGAGAGAAGGTTGGGGGGGGGGTAAAGTAGGAGCTCATTTTATCAGATAGGGAGTTTGTTATATCTTCTGGCTCATTATAGGTGGCTCCATTTACAATGAGCTCTGCACACAATTGTTTATTGCCTTTGAGTTTGCAGACATAGCTAAAGAATGCTTTGCAGTTGTCCTTGGCCTGGGATGCCAAACCTACCTCAAATTTGGCTTTGGTAAACTTTATTTGCCCTCTGAGTTGTTTGTTTGGTTTGATGAGAGTGCTTTTATCATGTTGGTGCTGCACCTCCTAATTTTTGCCATGATGTTCTTCCTTCTGTTACACAACCTGTTGATTTTGTGATTCTATCAGGGTGGCCTGTTTTTGAGTTAGTTCTGTACTCCTTCCTGGTGGGTACAGCTGCCTCTATGCCACTATTAACATGCTTGTAAAGGGTTTCTGTGAAACGTTTTGCATAGGCAGCAGTGCTCTCAGGGTTTATATGGGCTTGAAATTTTGCCAGGTTATCATTTAATAGCAGGAAGATAGCCTTAGCATAGTTTCTGAATATTCTAGATTTAGCTGAGGGTCCAGGTTTTATTTTTACTTCTAAGGAGACCATTTTGTGATCTGACCTTACCAGGGAAGACATTACAGTAGGGGGTATGCAGCACTCTCCCATATTAGTGAGGACCAGATCCAGTATGGCTGCAACCCTGGTTGGTGTATTGACTATCTGGTCCAGGGAGTCTGTGTTTATAAAATCCAGGAATCGCTGTGCATGTACGTTTGGTGTTGTATAGGATTTCCAGTTAACAGTAGGGAAACTAAAGTCACCCATGAATATGGTATTGGGAATGTTAGTACTGGGTTTTCAATCACCTCTGACACCATGTAAAATGAAATACATTGGTATGGCTAAAGCAACAAAACAGAGACTATGGCGCTTTATTGGTAGTCTGTGATTCATAATTATGGGTCTACAACTACAAAGGAGAATCAGCAAACAAAGTTGTTGTAATGCTATTAAAGAATTTTTGCAACAGGGTTTCATCCCGTAGCTGCAATGATTTGGGGGACTATTACTGTTCACACCTCTGCTACAATTGCATATGTTTTTTGAGGTCACTGTATGTCGGCGTAAGTGGAATAGTTTGAGATACTGTTGCCTCAGACTTATAACATTCTTCTTTTGAATATTTAGTTTTATTGTTCTAAGAACTGCATATGCGATCCTTGGAATTACAACAGTAGCTTACAGTCCAGTTGCATGCAGCTGGCTACATCAACAAGTGTTATAGACTGTACCACTGTACAGGCTATCAGGCCACATGATGCATATTCTTTAAACAGATACATGGATAAAGGCAGCAGTTCCTTAAAGTTATATACATTTATATTAAAATCAACATTGCAACAGGAAATATGAGTGAAACCTACATCACTGGTTATGAATAACAATACAGACGCATCTCCATAACTTTTGTATTTCATTGCAAGATCCGATTCTGCAAACTCTTGTCGTGAGGAACTAAAAAAGAAACAAAAAGAAAAACAGTTCATTGCATTGATACTTTAAAAGGAATAAGATATTAATAATATTTCTGCTGGAATGCAGGATGATGTTGCCATTTATCTACTGTGGAGACAAAATTAAGTGATTAAAATGAGTAAAATGAAGTTCAAGTAATTACTGCTGTCTTTTCAGCCAGTACTGACATGACATCTAGAAAAAGGGTATACATACCGTAACAAGAAATTGTGGTTTTGTTTTCCAAAGAAGGGAGGTGCTTAGAAAGAAATTATCAAGGATCTCCTGCAGGTATGTAAAGCAGTGTGCAGATGTGTAAAGTGAGGACTGATTCTATGTAAAACCACAAACACCAAAGGCAAACTGATTTCTTAATGTACGTTAAGCAGGAAACAGGGCTGGTACATGATTAGTCTGATAGGGCTGTGGGCATACTTCAGTTTGGTATTACAGGCAGCAGAACAAATGGACTCTTTCTAATAGGATTTATGGCAGTTGGGCTACTTTTGTGATTCAATAAGTTGTTTTCTTTCTGTAAAGACAATGGTGAAGCCTTGCCTAGAGAAATGTATGCAGCAGTTCATAGAGACTGCATCTCTAGGTAGATGAAAGGGCAGCAGAACTCTGTAGGGTGGGAGTAACAGAAAACATCAAACAAACATGCAGACACACACAGACACACACAGACACACACACACACACACATACACACACACACATACACATACACACACACACACACACACACACACACACACACACACACACACACACACACACACACACACACACACTCATACAGTCACTGAAAGATCCTGTTATGTGTGCCTTGTAGGAAAGAAGAGTGACATGGGACATGCTGGAATAATTCAGGTAAATCCAAAAGATTAGCAGAGTTTGTGGAAAGTAATAGCTTAGAAAAACTATACAAGAATAAAAGAGCACAGTGAGTGTGATGTAGGCTTGGGAGTGAAGTGAAGAAATATTTTGTCCCAAAGAATACAATCAGATTTTCAGAAAAGCTACCCTTGGGAGCTAATGATTTTAAAAATGGTATCAGTATTCAGAGATACAGTTTACCTAAATTTTGTTAACCCAGAGGGTACACAACACAGAATTTGCTATTGTGAAGCATGACCTAGAAGTCAACAGTAAACTGTTACTGCTCAAATACAACAATAAATACGGGGTGATGATAAATGAACCAGTAAAACAGAAGTCCATCACTGATGCAGTATGAGGTTTTAAGAGGAAAGACATAAGAAAGGGAGTGAAGCAAGCAGATCATTATATATGCAGAGCAAGGCATACAGCAGCAATCATGGGTAAATGACAAGAGAGTTTTGAGTATAGTTTCACAGGGGCCCAATGCAAACAACTTCTTACAAAATTTTATCTTAACATGCCATCAGAAAATCCAATCATAAGATATGTATCTTAATCCGGAGTCCAGAATTCTAATGTAATTCCCAAATAATAGTTCTAGAATAAGTCTAAAACACCTAAAGATTGGGCTAATTAATATCAGCAGTATTGGCAACAACTGGACTTCACCTGTATCATGGTTTCTGGAAAAGCAACACCACATTTGTGTTATAACTTGATGGAAAAAAACAGGCTCCTCTCCATCAAATCTTGTTCAGGAAGTTTATATAATTTATAAAGATAAGAGCCTAGGTCTAAAAATAAGGCAGTGATGTTTAAATTATGCTAAAGAAACATACTGAACATAGCTCAAATAGAGAAAGCCACCCCCCCCCCCCAAGATATGACACAAACATAGTTGCTTCTAGGCAAGTAACTCCATCTTGCACACTTGGAGTAGTATCTGTGTGATAGAAAAAATAGGAAAGAATATACCCCAGATATAAAGCGAATATAATAGTATATGTTTCACTCCTTCTTCTATCTGTGGATAGAAAAAGCATGGAAGAATATACCTCAACATAACTAGCGAATATACCATTTTGTGATGTGACATTAAAATCAATGCTTTAGCCTCTGTGGACTCATATCCACATAAATTCCTTAATATTAATGGAATAATACAATTAATCAGTTGTTCTTCTAGACCTAATTACACCACCAGTAAATACTCTCACTCATTATCCAGGGTAACGCAGTGGTGCAATGGTTAGCATTGTCCCCTCACATCAAGAGGTTCTCCAGTTTGATCCTTGGCGTGCTTTCTGTCCTCATTTCATTTGTGTGGCTTTTCTTTGGGTGTTCTGGTTTCCTCTCACATTCCAAAGACATACATCTGGAGCATTTCTCTCCAGGCCTTGACTGAAAATGGGTTCTGACCCAGTCGGACTTGCCCAGTAAACAATTGATATACATTACAACTAACATTCATTTATATTGCTTAAAACTAGACAATTTACCCAACAGCCTTGGTGACCACTGGTCCTTAATCTCAGATTGTTTTTCAAAACTATAAAGGCTCCACCACATTATACAGAGGCAAAATCCATTCCCAGTCTAAAGCTGGCAAATATATACAATGCATTGCAAACTGCTGACTAGACCCCGTCTTCCTGGAAACGGACCCAAATCAAGCTTTATCCTTTCTTTTAGATTAGTTATCCAGTATACAAGATATTTTACTCCAAAAAGTGCACATGTATAATAGAACAGTAATGCCCTTGGCTAACAAATGACCTAAAATCATTTATGAGATAAAGGGAAAAGGCATGGACAAAACAAAATAAGCATTAAAAATAATTAAAATCTACACCAAGTCTACCTGTATTTTAAAGAGGAATGTAGGATAAAAACCCAGTAAAAGCCATGTACCTACAAAACAGACAACTAGCTTCATAGGAACATAGAGACAAAGGAACAAAACTATGCAAGCAATAACAGGGAACATGAGATGCCTAGTCATATGCACCTTTAAGAAGACACATTTAAATATTCTTGCCCCTTTTTATTAAATAGAGCTCTCTTTTCAAATTAAGAAGGACTGTACATGATAAACTTGGTATAAATTTAAATGCAACCAAGTGGTATTTTGTCTGACCTGTAGTTGTAACTTATTCCATAGGCTGGAAATATATGGAGTTAGGAACCTGTACCTATAATGATCCTTGTTTTGGTGATATAGATATTTAGTATGGATGTTTGTAGCACCACAGGTTTTGCAAACAAACACGGGATCAAACAGGATTGTGTCTTTCATGGCTTGAAAAGTCAGATAAAGGTCACCTCAAACCAGTCAGTATGCCACTGAGTATAAGCAGAGCTGGATGCAGCAGTAGGTGACATAGGCAGTCACCTAGAGCCCTGTGGCTGAGGAAGGGCCCACTCTGGCCAGGAGGCTTAAACATTTATTTTAATAATCCTGGATACACTCCCGTGTACTCAGCACACTTGCAACGAACACCCTTCAGTACTCGTTGTTTCCACATCAGGTAAAGTTTTACTGGATCATGTTGCTAGCCCGATGGCCAACCCTCCTCAGAGAGTGCACCACACACTCGCATGCACACAATCACACCTAGGGCCAATTTAGAGTGTCCAATCCATCTACTGCATGTCTTTGGAATGTGGGAGGAAACCCACACGAACGCATGCAGGACATGCAGACTCCACACAAAATGCACCCCAGGCGAGAATCGAACCCTAGAACCTATTGTTGTTAGGCAACAATGCTAACTGCTACATCACTGCACTATCAAATTTAATAATAGATTAAAAAAAACCTTCTTAACACCACAGTAGCAATGTCTTCTCCTTAAAGGAGAACCATGTATGTGTGCCGCACACCACTGTGGAAGTAAACACATTCCACAGTTGCACAGGTAATTTAAATTAGCTGTTCCATTCAATGAAAAGATGAGTGTGTGTGTGTGTGTGTGTGTGTGTGTGTGAGTGTGTGTGTGTGTGTGTGTGTGTGTGTGTGTGTGTGTGTGTGTGTGTGTGTGTGTGTGTGTGTGTGTGTGTGTGTGTGTGTGTGTGTATCCTTACCAGTACTAAAGATCTCCAAGCCACGCAACTGAATAAGAAAAAAAAAATGTGTATTTTTGTCATAGCATAGTTGTAGACACCACTTTTTACATAATGCAGTTTATTATGCAGGATCTTTTAGTATTGTGCCTGGACACAGTTTAGGACTCATCACAAATTCTGCATCAGCCTGGAAATACTGGATGGAATCTATACGTTTGTAGTTATTCTTTTACATTTCTGTCACAGTAAAGTCAGGTTCAAGGGTAATGTGTGTTTTGTGGGTTCACCTGTCTTTAAAGATTCTGGATTGAAAGGTACTATGTGGGCATTTTCTTAAGATGGGAAAATGAGGGGTGGGGGGCAAGCTGAAGGACATTGCAAAGGTCTTACTGCAGTTGTCAGTACACTATAATCATCAGCAGGATGTATTTGACCTACCCTTGTACGTTTATGTATATGCAGAACTGCTTTAAGTGACCTGTTGTTGAGTGGGCCCTGGTTTAAGTGCTAAAAGTTTTAATCTGTCCAAGTACATGACTAAAGGCATGTGTCAAAATATATACGCTATTTCATTTTGAAGAAAAACATCTGAGGAAAATATATACTTTGTAACATACTTTTCAGTGCGTGTTTCAGCAGGAAGGAAAGTAGATGAGTAGGTAAGGAAGGTCATGCCAGACTTGCCACAAAGTCGGCTTGTACTGAAAGCAACAGGTCAGAGGTCCCCAAATGAACCATCAACCCAGTGCCTGCACACACACACACACATACACACACACACACACACACACACACACACACACACACACACACACACACACACACACACACACGAAAATTGTAAAACAAAAATGTGATGTCGATTTATGGTTGGTACTGATGTTGACTGTGGCAGTGTTAGATGTCACGTCGAATACTTGCAGTAACAATGAAATCAGACGTTTAAATCAGATACTGACTAAATGCCAGAAATAACCAGTACATTTTTTACACTGAGCTTATACTTGCACACTGTGCGTAAACAATTTAAACTGAAGAGAAAGTGCATGTCTGTGTGTGTGTGTGTGTGTGTGTGTGTGTGTGTGTGTGTGTGTGTGTGTGTGTGTGTGTGTGTATGTTTAAGCAATTTAAACTAGAGATAGTGTGTGTGTGTATTTTAAACTTGAAAGTATGTGTGTGAGTATACGTATATATGTGTATATAATTTAAAATAACCATTCTGTTCTCATGAATGAAAAAATGTGCGCGTGTGTTGCTGTATGAAAAAGGTGTGTGTGTGTTGCTGTGTGAGAGTAGAGAGAAGGCAGGTTTGTGTATGTATTTGTGTGTCTTCAGCAAACCTCTCAACTGTCCAGATTTAGCCTTATAGTTTTGATCTGTTTATTATAAAAGTTGTGGCAATTCATGGAGGATTGAAGTCACTAAATTATGACATATATATGAGTTTTAGACTTCATATCCTTCAGAAAGTGTCTGCCAACACAAATCCTGTTATTCTAACTACTTTATAATTTAAAAAGAGCAATGGTTAAAATCTATCCCTATTTTTAGGCCATTGTATCCTTGTTACTTTAGGCTTTGTCCAGATTTCTTGCAATAAGAGGTTAAGAGTTATGCATACCTGTCAACTGATTAAAATTTTGCCTCATATTTTTGCCAATTTCTCATAAAATTTGTGTTTTTCTGGCATTTTGTGGAGGATTGAGGGCACTAAATATTGACATATGAATTTTAGACTTTATATCCTTCATAAAATGCATGCCCACAAAAGTCTTGTTATTCTAGCAATTTTCTAAGTTAAAAAAGAGCAATATTTAAAATCTATCCTTATTTTTGGGCCATTGTATCTACATTATTTAGGCTTTTAGGTTGAGAGGTACGGAGGTATAGTATGTAATGCCCTAGCGGGAGGGGGGGGTGAGGCATGTTAGCCAATTAACTTGATCAGGCTTGATCCTATAACTTCATTACAGGAGACAAGAGCCTGAATCCTCTACACCAGCTACGAGACTGCAGAAAGAATTGTGAGCTTTAGTGGAGACAAGAGCCTGTCCTCTACATCAACTACCAGAATGCTGTCGAGAGTTTGAGTTTCAGTACATTTTCAGGGAATTATGAGTTTAAATGCATTTTCATGGAATTGTGAGTTTCAAGGGAAGAGACGTTTACTGTTGCTCATGTTAAGTCTGTTTTCAATGTGCAACTAACTGCTTTGTTTACAAAATGGCAGTCACTGTTTGTGCTGTAGAATTTGAAAGCACTATTAGTAGCATAATTGCTTTTGGTGAAGAAGGCTGCAGGTTCTACTCCCACACCATGTAGATGGCGTGGTGGTAGTGCAGTGCCCTTTCAATTGTTGATTATTTGGTGCATTTTAAGGGGGATAGGGGTTCTGCACTCCTGAGTGTGCCCTCCTTTGTATGAGATGTCCAGTTACTATAAACTTGTCTGCTAGTGATTCCATATTGCAATATTACCAACTTATCAATTTTTTAATGTTACATAGGCAATTAATTCTTCAAGAGCAGCAGGCACTGAATTTGTAGATGAAACAGTGAAATGTAAAGTTGTTTGCCAGTAGCAACCTCTTCATTAGTTACATATCTCTTTAATGTGGAGTCATTCAGATGACTATTACTAATACAGACATTGTGCTTATTGACTGATATTGGTGGATTATAATGATAGATGTCTGAGTAGCTTTTTATGATTGAAATTTTCTGAAATGGGTAGTTCAGTCATTATTGGCTCACATTTTTTTTATTGCTTACTGGAAGAATTTTTTAAACTATAAATTTAAAACACATTCTAATAATTGGTGCTGTATTATACAAGGAATATAATTTAATACAACCAGGAAGGTGAATCAAAGAATGTATGCATGGCCCTAAACAATGTGTGCAAGGAGCCTATGGTTTGAAAATAGCCCAAAGGTAAACTTAATCCTCCACTGGCCAGATGCATTTTCTTTGGATGTTTGTTTTAATGCTGTTTCAATGAATGTGAGCTTCAAGGACAGAGACGCTTACTGTTCATGCTGTTAGTTTTCATTGTCAGACTGTATTGTTTGTTTTTAGAAAATGGCTATTATTGTTTGTGCTATTTTATTTCAATATCTGTAATCATTGTGGAAGTAAATAAGAAAGCAGTATGCACACTGACAGGTTTGAACAGTGTTTATGGTAACTGGAGAGAAATAGCATCATCATGGAACACTGGAATGGTTAGGGGGTGGGGAGGTAGGGTATGCCGCAAGAGGCACTCCTCTGGGGGAGGCCCTGATTTATTACCTTGCCCAGGACCCCATTTGACTTTGATCTGGCTCTGAGTATAAGGAGAAGAATAACGACCTGTTGGTCTGCTTGAAAGGTTTAAGGGCTTTCAGTTCTTTGCTTAGAAACCTCGAAGGCATTTCTAGTTGAATTATATGCTTGGATTTACATATACATGAAGGGGGCATTGTATTAGGCTATGGGTCTCATAAGGGAAGAGTGCAGTTGTAGAATGACTTCTTTCGATCTTAAAGGTATTCTCTTGGAAATTAAATTAGCTACATATAAGGAATTTCATAATATGGTGGGAACACGAGAAGAGAAAGTTCTCCACAGAAGTACCCAGGTCTCTTAGTGTCTGTCTGTCTGTCAGTCTGACGTGGAGTACCATTTAAGGTGTATGAGATGAGAACATTGGGGATAACTTTTTTCTGAGCTGTAGTACAATGCACCTTTTCGCATTTAGGTTGATACTGTTTTGGTATACCAGGTATGTGCATTTTTCAGCCTATGGTAGAGCTATTTACTATCAGTGAATGAGTAGACAAAAGTGCCCAGATTGCAGTCATCAACAAACTTGGTCAATTCTCAGATATTGGCTAAAATGTCTGCAAAGTAGGTTCCAAATAGGAAAATGCACAACACTCATTTATGTGGTGCCCAACTAATTCCAATTTTATGTTCAGAGAGGTTACCAGCAACTTTTACAATCTGAGATTTGCTGAATAGCCAGTTTGCAATATAGTAATTAAAGAAGGGATTTATATTAAAGTGTATTGGTAACTTACATAAGCATCCTTGTTTTACAATTAATTTAATTTCTTGTTATATTACTCATATTACATTTGCATGTGATTCTACAAATACATTGAAATTATAGTTTTGTTTCATATTTTTATTTTTTTACTGTTTACTCAGCTTTTCTCTATAGTCACACCCACAAAATGATGTCATGGTAGGTACTGGGTACTAGTTTGCATATAAGTACAAAGCATTGTGGCTGAGGAAACAATATACCTCCTTAGTTGTAGTTTCACTACTACATTCTCATGTATTAATTTTCAGTGTAAGTTGTTCCACCAGCAAATTCTAGTTGGCATCTTGTTTTTCTATGAAGTAAGAAGCCACTACTGATGCATTTAACATGGAAATACTGTAGCTTATACATTAGTGAGGAATTGTGGGTCCAGTTCTTTGTGATGTCATGGCAGGGATGTTCAGCTCTGAGAAATAATTCAGGGAGATGTCTCTATCAACACAATAAAAATATACAAACAACACTCTTTTTGCATAAAAAACTGTATAGCTTGGTGTTGTGTATGATAAGGAGGTTATACCAAATACCAGATGTTTGTTTGTTTCTTAGACATGCTTCTGGACACAGCCAATACACTTCAGGCTTGTCTGTTTTTTTCAGTAATGCCATCATGGTGTATAGCATGAAAATCTTTGGTCAGATTAAGATAGGCAACATGCACAGAGTGACCACTGTCCACAGCTTCTGCTACCTTTTAAAAGAAGCTTACTAGGGTCAAGAGACAAGACCTGCCCTTTACAAAACCAAACAAACTGAGGTCTAGATTGCTACTTAACCCTGGTATATAGGGAGTGGCATCACTGTACTGAATTCTCAGTAACTACACAGTATGAATGGACTCAAATTGTAGGGAGGCCTCAAGTTCTGGCATCTTCTACCACTGAATAGTGCCACCGTGATGAATTTTCATTTGCGTTTGTTATGTTGGAATGTCCAGAAAAGAACTCTGCCTGCAAAAGGCACTATGGAGGTAGCAAAGGCCTTAGCCAGTATGTGAAAGCCCTGATGTGAGAGGTTTAAGCCATTCCTGTCAAAAAAGTCTTATCTACCATCTCATTCTAAGCTGTCATATACATGACCTTTTAGAATGACCACTACTGCATAGTCAGTTGTTAAAGCCAACTATCTTGCCTTGGCTTCTAGGCATCATTCTTGGTGAAAGGAATATACTCAAGACCAGTGTCTTTCCTGCCTCTAACACATGCATACTAAATTATATCATGTCACTTTGAACATTCTTCTGGGTGGAGTACCTCAGGTCATTCACTCTTGCACGGGTTAACCCAAGTCTTCATATCTGTCTAGTTTAATGAACATTAGGGCCATTGTGACATGTCAGAGACCTGGCACTGGACAAGCAGCTTACATCATCCCTATATCTGTCCAGTCTAGTGAGTGTGGACTCTGTATGCCTGCAGAGAGTTCATAGGTTCATAGGTAAATATGATACAATCAGTCTACAGATTATTACATGCCTACCACATAACCAGATGGTGACTAAAGGTGAAAATCCAACTCTGTAGCCTGTGTATGCAAGGTAAACACCTTAACCATTATGCCAATCCCCCTATGACTAAAACAGCTCTCTGCACATTGTTTTAGAACATTTAATGCAATCAGATTGGCCTCAAAAGCCACTCAAAAGTTACTCTGGAAGACAATCAAAACTATTATAAATGATATCAGTGCTACCTCAGTTGCCATTTTCACCATAAAAATGTCCTTCACTAATGAGTATAAGAAATTTAATTCCTTCCCTTGATACTTGGACCAAACCACAAAAGGAGGGGGAGTATCGATATTCATCAAAGATACCCACACCTCCAGGTTGGTGGCAAAGCACGAAGCATCAGAGACTACCCATGTGCAACTAACAGTGGGTAAAACTGCCTTCCAGTTTATAGCCTGCTAAAGACCACCCTCCCAAACCCAGGAACCCCACTCGGCCTTCCTGAGAACACTGGAAAATATGAAGGTCTCTCCAAACACCATTATATTGGGCGACTTCAACTACCCAAACATAGACTGGGAGCATTACTCTAGCTCCAACACCCTAGCCCAAAGGTTCCTAGAATTCATAAACTCAAATGCTATGGAACAACTTGTTACCACTCCCACAAGATGGGAAAACATACTGAACCTGATCATCACCAACATGGGGACTCTATGCTCCAGACCAGAAGTGTATCCCTCACTGGTAAGATCAGACCATAAACTGATCTCACTGGATATTCACATCCCGACCCCACCCCCTGCCAAGAAAACCACAGTGAAAAAACTTCTCTAAAGCAAATTTCACACTCCTCAAAACCGAGGTGGAATCCTTCAAAGCCCCCGGGCCTGTGAAAAATATGGCCCAGACCGCAGAATCCTTTATAAATGCATTCTATGAACACCTTCAGGAATGCATGGATCATGCAATCCCAAATAAAACCAAGACCCAATCCTCCAAAGGCAGATGTCCTGTCTGGTGGACCCCAGCCATAAACAAACTATACAATAGAAGGAGGAAGCTACTACATGATAGAGCAAAATCCCAAAAAGGGAAGGCATCTCTGATCAGTATTAGCAAAAAACTAAGGGCACTAATAAAATCGTCTAAGGCCAGCTTCGAGAGAAAAATTGAACAGGACACTAAGGATAATCACAAGGCTTTCTTTAGTTATGTTTGGAACCTGGGTGGGAATTCCCAGATATGCTCAGAATTAGTCCAAAATGACAAAAAAATACACCAAACCCACAGACATTGCCAACATCCTAGCTGACAGGTTCAGTGCAGACTTATTCCCCCCTCCCCACCAAAAGGGCAAATATCTATCCCAGCAGAGTGCTGCTCCCCTGACATCTCAGATGGTCAGGTAAGAGCCGCCCTCTCCAAAGCAAAAAACACAGCATCAATGGGACCAGACAGTGTCCCGGGCTGCGTCCTACATGAACTCCAAGAAGAGCTAAACCCAAACATAAAACTGCTGTTCAATCTCTGCCTTACAACAGGATATGTACCCAAAGAGTGGTGTACAGCAACAGTGGTCCCTCTCCACAAAGTTGGTGCCTCAACGGACCCTGGAAACTATCACCCCATAAGCCTGACTAGCTTAATCTGCAAAGCTATGGAAAGGATCATCATGGACCTCATAAATAAAGATATTGGGGACCTACAGACACTGGATCCTACCCAGTTCGGCTTTGTTAAGGGCATATCCTGCCTCTTAAACCTGGTTGACTTCTTTGAAACAGTCACCAAGGCCATTGATGAAGGGAAGGTGGTCCACACAGCCTACCTGGACCTTGCAAAAGCCTTCGATACAATACCCCACTCGGGCATTATAGATAAGCTCACCAGCTTAAATATAAACCCCTATGGGTTGCAAACTGGCTCAAGGACAGAACCCACATGGTTAGAATTGCTGGAGCCATGTCAGACTCCAAACCAGTTACAAGTGGCATCCCACAAGGCTCAGTCCTGGGACCTCTCTTGTTCGGTATATATTTCTCAGAGGTACAGGCCAACACAGAAGGACTGTGGCTGACCAAGTTCGCAGATGACTGCAAACTGGGCGCCATAATCAACTCTCCAGCCAACACAAGCATCCTCCAAAAGGGCCTCATAGAAACAGACAACTGGTTCCAGAGCCATGGCCTCAAGCTAAACGCCAAAAAGTGTATAGTCATCCCCTTTGGCAAAAACAAAGTGCCCACAAATTACCACATAGGTGGTAATCCATTAAGTACAGAAGAAGTAATTAGGGACCTGGGGACCCAAGTTGATAGCAATCTCTCATTTGACAACCACGTGGCCAAAGTGGTTAGAAAAACATTTTATATAGCCCACCTAATCATGAAGGGATTCACATCTAGATTAGGGGAGGTCATCGTGCCTCTTTACTCATCCCTCATCAGGCCCATAATCGAGTACAATGCCCCTTTTGGGATTTACCTTACCAAACACCTGCAGCAACTGGAAAGACCCCAAAAGTACCTCACCAAGAGGATCAAAGGGCCCAAACAGATGCCATATGCTGCCTGGTTAAAGAAACTCCAGCTCTACTCAGTGGCATACCGCCTGCTCAGAGGCGACCTGTGCCTGACATATAAAGCCATGTCCAACCCGGAATTAAGGGACATGCTGCACCTCAGAAAATCCAAATCCCATCGAGCTACACGCTCGAGAGACTTGAACCTCAGCACTAAAATAAATTGGACATGCTGGAGGGACAGATTCATAACCCAGAGGCTCTCTTCACTCTGGAATAAAATCCCAGTCCAGTTTAGGCAGAGTCCCTCATTGACTCTCTTCAAGAGGAATCTTGATGAGTGGATGGGAGATCGTAGGTTTACCCCGGGTATCACTTCTGTGTCACTGTTAGACAGAGGCACAGTATACTAACCTCGAAAAAGGGCATAGCAAAATTAATTTAAAATGGGTGGCGAAAGCCAAACATACTCTGGCTAGGCTTATAAATGCCCTAGGGCAGATAGCCTAGTATGAACCTATGAACCTATATCAGCAGACATGAGTTAGGTGGTATGGGGGGGGCAAAAGCTTGTGTAACACATTTACATGAAAGTGCTTCCTGTGTGAGTTCAGAAAAAGATAATCACTTACTCAATTAATTAGTTAATTACTAATTAAATACTTAATAAAACTGTCCATAATCACATTAAGATTATTGATAAACCCATATGATACTCTTGAAATGAACCCATGTAAACATAATTTAATGAGGATTCAGTTAGTGTATTCAGGAAAGCACTGGACAGAATAAGGGGAACAGATATGACCTGCTTTGACATGACAAAATGAGGGTAGTGAATTTGATGGGATAGCTAGCTGTCTACACGGCTTGCATGCTGTAAGGAAATTCTAAGATTTGCAGGGCAGATGTGAGGAAGCATACATCTCAACTGTACAGATTTTCGCAGAATACCCAGATTTTTGTCTCATATTTTTTGCTCTCTTTTTTCATAAAATTGTGGTTTTCTGGCACATTAGTGGCAAATCATTAAAGATTAAAGTTGGAAAATAATGACAGACATTTGAGTTTCAGACTTCATACCCTTCAGAAAATTCATGCTAATGCAAAACTTGATATTCTATTAACTTTCCAAGTTTGTTTGAGCAATATTTAAAAATAATCTCCATTTTTGGTCCTTTCTGCTACTTTTATTTATGGCTTTGTTCAGATTTCTTGCTCTTAGAGGTTGAGAGGTATGTGTGGAAGACATGAATGCAGTCTTTTTCAACCTTTATGGTTCATAGGTTGGTACTAGGCTGTCGGCCACAGGGCCTGTACAAGCCTAGCCATAACAATTCCCTGGATATTTCTTCCCACAATATTTAGTTTATACGACCTAACTGTTTTGTGCTGTGTTTCATTTCTTCATTCATTCTTCCATTTTCTTATACCTTTTATCCAATTTAAGGCACAGAGAAAGTGACAGACACTAGTCAGGATCTCAGTGAGCATTATGCTAAGACTCCTTTTTGGACAGAACACTTGGCCTTTATGGGAATGTTACTGATGACCAGTACAAATACAGTGATAGCTCTCTCTTTTCTTTATTTAACATTATAGAAACATATCTTTGGGTGGGGTTGTAGTAGATATGCAAAACAGAATCTGAATACAGAAGTAAAGAGCATTCTTTTTAAAATTACAAACTAAAATAAATAACAAGCAAATCAAAAAATAATAGCCATCTAAGAAATATAGTTGTAGAACTGACTGGGACAGACAACAGCTTCTGTGAACTCCTTGCTAAAGAATAGGTATATCTACAGATGTCCCTGTTCCACAGTGTTCCTGAGAAAAAAAGAAGGCTTTAATAGCCAGTGTCGTCAGTCTCTGACCATTCACCATCATTATATACAGCACGGTTTGAAGAAATCTGCACAGTCTCTTTCTCATCCTGTACCTGTCTTCAGTGGATAGCATTGTGCTTCAGTCTCCACTGATGTCATTCCTTTAAGGTTCACCTACACTGAATGCAACACAGTGTGGTGAAGCTTGGAATTTCTTGTTTTCCACACCGATCCTGCCCTATGCATAAACAGGGGGGCTTGGTCCCCAGTGGTGTAGCCCCTCGCCTTTCACCATCACTTACTACAGCGTAATATGGGGAAACCTGTGCTCTCTGTGCCTGCATTGTACATGTCTCATAAGATAAAGAGCAGGCTTCAGTCCCCAAATTTGTCACTCTTTTGCATTTCTCCACAATTAAATGCATCATTGTGGATCCCTATGGACAAATCTATACAATCTATACCCTGCATTTTTAGTCTCACTACAGATAACAGGGGGCTTCAGTCTCCATTGATGTCACTCCTCCACCTTTTACCAGAACTAAATACATTTGAATCAAAAGCAGGCTGCATTGTTCCAGCTCCTATAATGTATCAATAAACAGAAAGCTTTAGTTCCACGTCTGTCACTTCCTCATCTTTCATCAGCATTAAGTACATTACTATAAGGAAGTTTGCACTAGCTGTCCAGCACACCTGTCCTCATGGATAAATAAAATACTTTATCCCTACGTTCTGACAACCCTTCCAGCTTTGTACTAAAGTAGGGTCAACCCCTTCTCTTTTACCAGCTATGTACACCATGGGGTGATACCAGTATGCACTTTATGTACCTAAAGGACATTGTCTCCTTTTGATCCCCTGCTTTTTCAGCTCTACTGCTGCAGAGTATCTTATTATGTAGTTACTTTGTAGCTACTTATTGTTACTTTGTAGCTACGTATTGTAAACGTCATAGATTAGCTTCTCAATTGTAGATTCTCAAGACCCAGAAGAAAACTGCTGTCATTTTAAGTTAATGTAAATGGAACAGTGGCAAAAAGGTGAACTGTCCTGAAAAGAACATAATATTCTTTTTGTTGATTTCTCAGAATAAGGAAGTGTCATGTTGTAGTCTGAGAAGAAAAGAGAGGTGGGGCAATATATAGGTCTACCACATCCATCCTGTTAAAAAGTTACGTTGCTACAAAGATGGCGCCTGTTACTAAGGAACCATCATTATGGGAACTAAAGAGTAAGTTAAAAAAAGTTTATTTTGCAGAAGGAGTGGCCTAGTATTTGCTAACATGCCGGCAGTAACCTTTAATTCACTGGTCACATGTAACTGAAGGACATTGGGAATGCATGATTTTTTCTCTTCTTTGAATTTTTCACAATTACTTAAAAAAAAACGGGTTTTGTGTTATGCTTGTTGCAAACAACCTGATGAAGGCATTGTAAGTAAAGGAGCTGGTAACTGCCATCAAACTACGTGGGGAGGGAATGAAGAAAAGGCAGCAATTGGGTGGACCTGCACTTATGTTTTGTGAATTCTCACTAAAAAAGAAAAGATCATAACCAGGAAAAGACAAAGCGACTTACAGAGAATTTTGAGGGGTAAGTGACTTTCCATTTTATGTTCCAAGAAGAATGTGTATGAACATCAGCTTGATTATACAGTGGGGGGTGACAGCTATTATTTCAGTGCTGAAGGCCGCTGATATGATTTTGGCCCATCTCCCACTACAGACCCAATTCTCTGTTTATTCACAGGCCTTGCTACCTTTGTTGTGTGTCTACAAGCTCTAATACTTCTCTAGTAAGGGTTTTAGGTGGCCTAAACAGTGCCTGATTTTTCAGACATTAGAAGGACTCCTGTGTTGTACACCTTCACCATTTCTGACATCCATCCCCTTGATAACTTACCTATGACATTCATATAAATACCTTTAAAAATGAATTCAGGCATGCACATCATGTGTCTGTTTACTTTCTTGACAAAACAGTACAGCACAAGAGGAAAGGCAGGGTAAATGCAGTAGACTGTAGGAACAGGTTACTTATTAAAACTAGAAAAGCACTTTTTCACAGAGAGTCTTGTTATTGCTTAAAATGGACTACTGCAAAGATGGAATACAAGGAGGTATTCACAAAGGTGTGGTGCAGGTGGAGAAGTGGTGAGGAAGAAGAGGGAGGAAGGTGAGGCATACATCTCAACTGTGCAGAATTTTGTAGGATGTCCAGCTTTTTTCCTCATTTATTGAATCTGTTCCTCATACAATTTTCAGTTTTCTGGCAGATTGTTGAGGAGTGAAGTCAAGAAATAATGACAGACATTTGAGTTTCAAGCCTCATACCCTTTAGAAAATGCATGCCAATGCAAAACCTGTCATTTGAGCAGCTTTCTAGATTTATAAGAGCAATATTTAAAATCTGTCCCTGATTTTGTCCCATTGTGCCTCCATTATTTTTGGCTTTGTCTAGATCTTGTATGTCAAGAGGTTGACAGGTATAACATGAGACAGAATGCTGAATTCACTTACAGGCAGACTTAATAAGCTTAGTATCCCCTTCTATCATCAAATAAATGTAAAATGAAAGGTAAGGTTTGACTTTAAAAATAGAAAGAGGTGTAAGTTTGTGTGTGTTGGGGGGAGACTTCCAAGATGTGGCAACGTCTTTCTTTTGTTGATGTTTTGGAATGTGCAGTTTCTGTCACTGTCCAGCCATTCTCCTGAACTGGGCTCAGCTAAGGTGTGATTAATAGTCCTACTATCAGGCTACAGATCTTGTTGATAAGTGTTTTAATTTGTAAGTCGATGTTATTTCACTTAAGGAATTTACTGCATTTACTAAGCCTGGTATGTTACAACCTTTTACATTTACTGACATAACTGATGCCTCAAAGCTGAAATGTATTTTACTGGTTCGAGATCTAGTGTATTAGAATATTAGTCTGACATGCTGGTAGTCCAATTTTGTGTCTTCAGGCCCTGGTATCGGACATAAAAATGCAGCAAGGAAATCATTACAGACCACCTTGCATAATTATGTCCTAGTCATGGGCCATGATGTTTCTCTATGACAGCAACCTCTGGTGCTGACCCATTACAGAAAACATAACCATGTCAGTAACTGCTCATTGATGAATAACCTCACCTGCATAAGGTGGATGCTTTAAAAAAAAAAAAGACATCGCTTCCTGCTGGATGGTGCTACCATATTTCACCAAATCACACCTGTGCCAGGTATGTCGCTTCTGCCCTCTTCTCTTTTTCTGGATGGGTGAAGGTTTTTTACTTCACTTCACTGCTTTCCTTATTGAGATCTTGTGGAAGGGATACTGAATAGGTAAACCGGAAAAAACCTAGTGTTAATTAAAACATAAGGATGACAAAGTACTACCAAGTACTCTGGTAGTTAAAATGTTATTCTTGGTGACAGAAAAAGATGATGCCTGTGTCTTTTACAGGAAATAGAGGAAGCAATCAGATCAGCTGGTTATATTGTTACTATAACAAATTATGTTAATATGTTAAAAATATGTTATAACAAAAATGTTAATATAACAAAAAATAGTAATAAATAACAAGTGGACATCTGCAGAACACTTTAATCCATTAAAAAAATAATACAGGAAATAGATAAAACAGGCAAATCAGGTGACAGTCCTGCTGTCGGTCTCTGCACCACTACATCAAATGACCCATACGTGCACTATAACAAGGGGTAAACACAGAAAAAGCAGAGTACATCTGCCTTGTTCTGTTATTTTTTTTTTGAAGCGGCAAGAAAGTCATCTGCAGCCCACATGTGAGGAGATTTATCCTCACATGCATAGTGGTGGAGAGAGGTGGAAACACCCTGCACTTTTACAGAAAACTAACTTTTTAGTGCACAAGTCATTGACAGTTGTGCACAGTGTAATGTAATTTTGTCATTCTTGTTTCTGACTAGTTGAGGGCGACTCACATACAGTGTTTAAATAAATATTATTTCTCACTTTAGCTGCCTAACTGTCATCATCTGACATCCTGTTAAACACTCAAAGTGTCTTTGCTCTAGGTTAGAATCAGATGATCGCTTTGGGGGAAAAAATTAAAAAAAGAAAAAGCACTGCCTGGCCTCTATGATTCTGTACTGGCAACGACATGCTGCTTTATTCTTCATTCAGAGAGAATCCATTCATTTTGTAGAAAAAACCATCACATGAGAAGAGGTAGGCTTCTGTTACAGAAGCAAGGAATTAAAAAAATTGTAAATGCTTTTATTGTTGTTGCTTTACAGAGGACAATGTAAATAGGGAGAAAAGGGCTGCCTGATTATTTATTTATTGACATTTGGAGACAGGGAAAGTCCAACTGGGTCACAGACCCCTTTTCAGCTGAGGCCTCTGGGAGAAAAGCTCCACAATACAAACTTTAAGTAATAAAAATGTAAGCATACTTAATCAAAATTAGTGAATATTAGACATTTGTGTCACATTGTCTGATATATAATAATTTACAATAAGATAATATCCATTCACAGCAATTGAAACATAAATTACAATTTGGAGAGATGGCTAGATATAATTGTAATTAGAAAATAAGTAATGTTAGATCTTTCATTGGATCTAACACTTTAAGGTTAGTAGAAATGCAGATACGGGTGATGGGTTGGTATGGAGAGGAGGAGGGATGCAATAAAGGTTGTAGATTAAGGCAGAAGCAAGGTGAGTTAATGGTATAAGTGTATTAGTATGATTTATCCAGGGCAATAGTGAGGTAGGAGAAGAGGAGTCTGAGGACGTATAGAGGCTGAGAGTAGTGCTTATAAGCTTACAAGGTAATTGTTAAATAGAGGACCAGCCAGTATATTTTATTGACTGGGATAACAGGATGAGTTCTGAGAAGGGCAGAAAAGTTAAAAGGAATGGAAGGAGGATGGAGATAATTATGGCAATTACAGTACGTGTTTGGGAATAAGGACATATGTGACTTTTGAGAAAGTAGTTTTTTATCGTTAGTTTGAAAGTCTTGAGGGATTCAATGTTACAAATTTTAGATGTTAAAGCATTCCATAATTTAGAAATTACATGAGAGTTTGCCCTGCTCTTTTTGCGGGTTTATATACTTTCAGGAGGAATTCATTAGTAGAGTGAAGTTTTCGAGGTGGGGTGTAAGGTAAGCTATCTGGGTTGTATATAATTTTATGAGCCAGAGATAGTTGTACTAGGTTCAGGTAGTGAAAAATCCCAAAAGGAGCACTGAGAGGAGTGTGTCCAGTGTCCTGAAAAAACTCTCTGCACCCAATAGTAAGGTGCTTGCTAGCACCTGGGGTACTAAAAAAATAATAACTTGAAAAAGGGGGAGAGTTATTGGGAATAATTGCAATATTGCAAGTCCTTTGCTTTCCTCATGAAAAGCTCCAAAATCTGGTCGTTAATGAGGTTATTATAGTTAAACTTTTAAAACTATCATGGACTATACAAATCCTATAAAATCTACTCAAGATCTGAAGCCTTTATTAAAAACATAAACTAGATCCCGTAAATACTACTCAGGATCTGACACTCGTATTAAAAAATGTAAAATAATACAGAAAGAAAACATAGACACATTACTGGTTAAATAAACTCCTAAGTTGTGAAAAAATCTTCTTTATTCATGGTAGATGAGCGCAGTACTAAGCAGAGCATTCAGAGTTGCATGCAATTTATATCAGACAGTTGATACTTTAGACAAACTGGTGATTGCCATGGGGGCAGCAATGGCCCCAAGTTTAGCGAACACCACCCTTGGGAAATGGGAGAGCAAACACATCTACTGCTCCCATTTCTACAATAAAATGGAATGCTACCTATGTTACATCGATAACATACTGATCATATGGAATGGGACAGAACAAGAATTACAACAATTCTTTTCCCATATAAAAAGCTCAACTGATTTTCTAAAATTCATGAACAGTTACAGAAAAGAACAAGCAACCTTCCTGGACCTCACAATTACCAAAGACAGTAACACTGAAAGACTCTCCAACAACCTGTTCCAGAAACCAATGAGAACCAATTTGCTTCTCCACTGGGCAAGCATGCACCCCTTCCTCACTAAAAAGAACATTATCAAATCGCAAGGACTACGAATGGCAAGGGTCTCCAAAGAGATCAGAGATTTTGCCACCAACCTGATCAATCTTGAAAAAGACTTTCTAGAATGGGGATACAACATCAAACTGATCAGAAGTATACTGGACCCCATCAGAGATGCAAAACTAGCAGATCAGAAATACGGGATTTACATCGGCCACAACAAAAGGCGCCAAAACGAACAAACTGAAAATCCCAACCAAATAGCTATGATCGTGACCTTCTCAACTGACTTCCAAAAACTAAAGAAGATTATAATGGACAACTGGTGCATTATCAACAATAACCCTGCAATCGGGCCAGTTTTCCCGGACATTCCTTCCTTCAGCATTCAAAGAAACAGAAACATCAAACAAATCCTCGAACAGGCCAGTAGGCACTCAGATCCATTGCCACGGACAAAACCAGGTACATACCCCTGCCTTTGGAAAGCTTGCAGCTACTGTAAAATGGTCATCAAATCAGACCATTTTAGGTGCCCTAATACCAACTCAGCCTACAAAAGCAAAGGCACTTTTAACTGCAACAGCGAATGTGTGGTCTACAGGGCTCAATGCACAAAATGTAACCATTTCTACATCGGAAAAAACATTAATAAAATAAAAGACAGAATGGCCCATCATTTACATGATATTAGATATGCGAACCCAAACAATGCACTAGCAGGGCATGCCAAGGATAAACCTCTCCATAACAGCTTCAAATTCCACATCATCAATCACCTGGATAGAGAAACCCTTCAAGGCCCCACAAACTTATTGCTTGAAAAGAGAGAACTGGAATGGCAGTTAAGACTCAATGTGAACAGGGGATTTGGCCTGAACATGCATATCTCCATCAACTGCATTTTGAACCTAAGGAAATTCAACCACCACACTTACTACTAAAAGTTATTTTTAAACAACTAAGATTTCAGAAATGTATTTTCTACAATTATTCATCATTTGATTCCAATACTGTATTTATTTTATTTTTTATTGCTGTATTTTTCAATGTTTCAATTTTCGTTTTTCATTATTGCCTGAGGCTTCATTTTTTATCTAAAGCTTTCACTGTAATGTATATTTTTTCAGTCATCCATTGATTTTCTACAGCCAGTCATTAATTGATTCCATTATTATTTTTATAGGTTCATAGGTTCATAGGTAGGTACTAGGCTATTGGCCCTGGGGCATATACAAGCCTAGCCAAAAAGGTACCCTGGCTTTTGCCACCCAAGGAAATTATTTTCCTGTGCCCATGTCGAGCAGAGCCACAGAAGTGATCCCCGGGGTGAATTTCCTATCTCCCGTCCAATCATCAAGATTTTTCTTGAAGAGTGCTAATAAGGAGCTCTGTTTGACATACATAGGTAGTCTGTTCCAGAGTATGGGAAGTCCTGGGACAGGAATCTATCCCTCCAGCATATTCTGTTTATTGTGGTGACAAGATTTAGGTCCCCAGAGCATGTAGCTTGGAGGGATTTGGATTTCTTTAAGTGGAGCATGTCCAACAGCTCTGGGTTTGACATAGCTTTGCATGTTAGGCAGAGATCACCTCTGAGTAGGCGATATGTGACGGTGTAAAGCTGGAGTTTTTTGAGATGGTCTGCATAGGGCATCTGTTTGAGGCCAGTAATCCTCTTTGTGAGGTATTTCTGTGGCCTTTCCAGTTGTTGTAGTTGTCTTGTGAGGTACATACCAAAAGGGGCGTTGTACTCTATAATAAGACTAATGAGTGATGAGTAGAGGGGAACAATGACCTCTTTTTTTCCTGGATGAGAAACTTTTTGTGATGAAGGATTTCCTGGCTACTGTGGTGATGTGATTATCAAAGGAGAGACTATTGTCCACCTGTGTCCCAAGATCTCTTATCACACTTTCTGTGTTAAGTAGACTACCACCTATGTGGTAACTCATGGGCACAGAGTTTTTACCAAAGGGAATGACAATTCACTTTTTGGCATTGAGCTTGAGGCCATGGATTTGACACCAGGCATCTGTCTCAGTGAGGCTCTTTTGTAGGATGCCCACATCATTAGGAGTTTCAATTATGACTCCTAGTTTACAGTCATCTGTGAACTTCATTAGCCAAAGACCTTCGGTGTTAGCCTGTACTTCAGAAAAGTAGATACCAAACAGGAGATGACCCAGGACTGAACCCTGTGGTACTCCACTTGTCACTGGTCTGAAGTCTGATTTGGAGTCTGCTACTTTCACAGTGTGGGTTCTGCCAGTGAGCCAGTTGGCAACCCATCTTGTGACATAGGGATTTATACCTAGTTTAGTGAGTTTATCCATAATTCCAGAGTGGGGGATGGTGCCAAAAGCCTTGGTGAGATCTAGATAGGCTGTGTGAACCACCTTACCCTCATCTATGGCTTTGGTAACTGCTTCAAAGAACTCAGTCAGGTTTAGGAGACATGATCTGCCTTTTACAAACCTGAACTGGGTGGGTTCCAGAGTTTGGAGATTACCAATGTCTTAGTTTATAAGTTCCATGATGATACGTTCCATGGCCTTGCAGACCAGGCACATTAGGCTAATGGGACGGTAGTTCCTGGGGTCCATGGTGGCTCCCCCTTTGTGGAGTGGGATAACCATCACTGTGTGCCATTCAGTGGGTACAAAGCCTGAGGTGAGGCTATGATTGAACATGATGTTTAGGTGAGGTGTCAGTTCATTCTGTAGTTCATGTAGAACGCAGCCTGGGATGTTGTCGGGTCCCATGGATGCTGTGTTCTTGGCTTTGGAGAGTGCAGTTTTTACCTGTGCAGCCGTAATTACAGGAACTTTGCGTTAGTTTTCAATTTTGCCTGCTGCTTCATTTTTATCTAAAAAACCTTCATTTCAAAGTTTGTGTATTTTCATCTAATAAGATGTTCTGACTATCGAATCTAAAATGGTTCAGAACAGTCCATTTGTATTTTTAACAATCCTGGCTACTTGTTTCTTAATGATCCAGACATTAAGAAATAAGGACCATTTCACATCAAGCACAACACATACCCCACACGATTCGGACAATATGTCTTTCTTTATGACTGGTATTTATTGTATTTTATTCTATTTTCCATCTTATTTTTCTGTCAATTTCACATCTAGGAAATATCAGTTTGATTTCAAGTATATGTCGAGATTTGGAATGCTCAGATCATCCTTGAAAGTAACAACCACCAAGTTTCGTATAAGTTAAAACCCCCAAGAATTTGATAAATGTTTTCATGTCAAAAGATCTAATCGTTAATATGTTTACAGCACCAGTTTTCAGAACAAATGTTTTAAACTTTACTTATTGCAAAGATCAATGTGTTTCTTCCTTTATCACTGTATTAAAAAGCACATTTTGATAGTGGTTTATTGGAAGATATGGGCTGGACACCGATGGCATGTACCTGTTAACTTGATTTTGTCTAATTTTCATTAGCTTGTTTTGAGTTAAATGTGTGATGAAATAACCCTAAATGTTTTTATACTGGCATTATTTTTAATAAGTTTAACTGTGGAAGATCTGAAGAAGCTTCCAAAGTGAAAGCGCACTTTCCAAAAGGCCAGGTACAATTTAAAGTATTATGTTTTATTTTTACATTAAGTATTAGTACATTGTTTCATTGTTATTTATTAATTTTAAAACTGCCCACCAAAACTGAACCCTTTCATGGCTCAATACCCAAGGTCAGTGAGTTTTCTGAGCACAAAGAGCTCACACCATTAGTCTCCACCCTCACGTTCCCATTTGCTAAAGAGCTTAATGTCCACCCAATCCTGCATTCGCATAGACACACGCTGTTTTCACATCCACCATCCCTTCCCTCGGACTTCCCACCTGACACAGGATTGGCTATCAGTTTCCTGCATGCTTATCCCCACAAACAGGTACGTTTTTTCACATTATACATCCTCCCCTCCACTGCCATCCTTCGGTTTTGTATCCCTCCCCTCCACTGACGTCTTTTCTGTAGTCCACCAGTCCAAATAACTCCTGCTCGATTGTTGCCAACCCACTATTGTCACTCCCCCTGCCCTTAGCCCTTCCCTCTGATGATGACACCAATAGCAGACCTATTACCACCATTCCCGTGCATTAGCATCCACCCCTTCTATCCATCACTCCCCCTCCCCTAGATCTGAACATGACACATAGACTCAAACCAATCATGGTTATTCCCGCACAATGAACTCTGCCCTCCACCTTCGCTCCCTCCGCCCACCGACATCATACTACATGCCCCCCATCAGGCACTACAACCAGTCATTACATTATTTTCCCACAGTCACACATTGGCCTAATGTTCAAACCCGGAGCCAATTAGCAAATACACTGTGTTTGTAACTACACCTGCCACATTTTACCGTTTCGCTTCACAAAATCCTAAAGTTTTAAATATTTCCTTCCCGCTTCCCCAACTGTAACCACGATTGGTCAGTTGCAATAACACAGACTACTGAGCTCTTACACACACTCACAAGACTAAGCCCAACCCTGTTGTTTTCGTAGGCATTTTAAAACAAGTAATTGGACCTAGGAAAGCATAACGCCTAGATTATTGTTGAAAACAAAAAGGTTTTAATTACGGAATAAAAGTCCCATGTGTCCCCACATTGTTGACTGGATTGTTTTAAACACTATTTTGTAACTATATAAAAGTCCTCCACAATTTTATGTATGTTTGTTCACAGCACAAATCATTTTACTGTACGTCATTTGACTGTCTGGTATAAATTACATGTAACTCTGAATGTTCTGGTTAGTACTGCGCTCATCTACTATGAATAAAGAAGATATTTTCATGACTAAGGAGTTTGTTATTTAACCAGTAACATTTCTATGCTTTTTTCTGTATTATTTTACATTTTTTAATACAAGTGTCAGATCCTGAGTAGTATGATCTATTTTACATTTTTAATACGGACTTCAGATCTAGAGTACATTTTATGGGATTTGTATAGCCCATGATAGTTTTAAAAGTTTAACTATAATAACCTCATTAATAACCAGATTTTGGAACCGGCGTTTCACTAGGAAAATAAAGGACTTGCAATATTGGGATTATTCCCAATAACTCTCCTCCTTTTTCAGGTTCAGGTAGTGGGGATGTTCTAACCAGTTGAGTTTTTGTAGGGCACCACAATGGTGGGTATGGTAAGATAACCCAGTGGCAAATTTTGCACTCTTATGATAGCATGATTGGAGCTTGCTCAGGAGTGTTATATGAAGATTGGTGAGATTAGGGGCTGCATGTAGAAAGGTAGGAAGGAGGAAGGTGTTAGCAAGGGTTATTCTAGTGGAAGCATCCATAAATTGTTTATGTCTGCAAAGTTTACTTAGTTTGATATGTGTTTTCTTTATTATATCAGATATGTGTTGTTCATAAGTAAGCTTGTTGTCTGCGGTTATTCCTAGAAGTTTTGCATGGTTGACAGTTTCAATCTGTGTGCTGTTATAAGAGTATATTTTAAAGTTAAGGGTAAGAGGCTTTGGTGAGTACAGTAAAAGCTTAGGTTTATTTGGATTAAGTATTAGTTGTGAATTGTTTATCCAAGTTTCGACAGGGGTGAAGGCATTTTGAGTAGTGGTCAACAGGTGAATGGGGTTAACTGAAGCGGAAGTGATGGTGGCATCATCAGCATATTGGATAATGGTTCTTTGAGGTGAGGCAGTGTGAAATTTGTTAACAAATATATTAAAAAGCAAAGGTCCAGAATGGATCCTTGAGGAGCTCCTGTACTGTTTACTTGGTATTTGGATAAGCTAGTTTGCCATCTGACACATTGTTGTCTTTCTGTTAGATAATTAAAAAAACATTTTAGAGCAGTAGGCGAGCAACCTAGAATGGACAGTTGTGATAGTAATTTGGAGTGAGGCACTGTATCAAAAGCTTTTGACAGGTCAAGTAATGGTACAGCTGTATATCGACTTTGATTCAAAGCTTTGCAGACGGTATCTGTGAAGGTTAATAATGCTGCTGTGGTACTATGTACAGGATGAAAGCCATGCTGAGTGGGTGTGAGGAGGGTGTTAGAAATTTTATTAGCTGTTTGTGAATACATTTTTCAAGTTATCTTGGGTAGAGGGGAGAGGATAGCGATAGGTCAGAAGTTAGATAGTTCTTGATTTTTTCCACCCTTGTGTAAGAGGGCGATAATGGATTTTTTCCATAGTTTGGGGACATAGGATACAGAGATAGACCTGTTGATTAAGATGCTAACTGGAAAGGCTATAGCACTGGCAGAGAGTTTTAACTATTCAGATGGAAGGTTATCCACAGACAAGGAACAAGGCTTTAGTTTAGAAAGAAATCTACAAACTAGAGAGGTAGATACAGCTTGTAAGGAGAAAGCGTTTTCTGTGGGGGAAGAATTAGTGCCAGGATGGTCATCTACGGAGTTAGTACTGGATGATATCTCGGTAAGGTTAGAGATATTATGTGCGGAGGAATGTGTAAGTTTCAGAATACTGTCAATGAAATGTGAATTAAACATGTCAAGATTGTTTGATTTGGAGTTTAATTGTCGTGCAAAGTAGGTTCTTTTATCAGAAGTAACTAGTCTTTTTGCTTTGTTTTGGAGTTGTTTAAATTGTAGGTGATCGAGTTCTTCTTTGGTTTTTCAACAAGTTGTCCAGGCTTTGTCTCTAGCTAGAAGTGTTAGTTTGGTGGACTTAGTAAGCCAAGGTGCAGGGTTTGTTTTAGTCCTTTTGGTGCGTAAAGGAGTTAGGCTATTAAGTGTGTCCAAGAAAGTTCTATTGAAGTAATTTATGGCATCATCTAGTGGGAGTATTTTTAAGGTGGACCAGTTTATATTTTATAGGATATTATTGAAACTTGTTAGGTTTCAAGAGGTTTAATTATTATGGTTTTTGGTTACTTTGTTACTTGGTGATACTCTACAGGTATAAGCAGGTGAATGGTCACTTAAGGTGCTTGGTAAAATATCAGAGCTAGAATATTTTTAGGGTTCTTTAACTAATGTCCAGTCAAGAGTTGCGCCTTGGTGGGTTTTGCTATTTACTCTGCTAGGAGAGTTTATGAGCTGCGTGAATCCATGCAGGTAAATATGTGTGGCTTGAGGATTAATGATCACATTTTGCCAGTTAATATTAGTATCACCCATTATAACAGTTTCATTGGTGATATTTTTGGATGTCCAGTACAGAAGTTCTTCAAGAGTTGGGATATTTTGTCCCGTAGGAATGTAGACTACTCTGACGCAGATTTGATATAGTTGATAGTTGCTAAAAGTTGCTAAAAGCCAATTAAAGAACAATGAAGTGAAAATAGACACTACTAAGTCTGTTGCTAACACATTCTACTTCCCTGATATTTCTTTTATATATATATATATATATATATATATATATATATATATATATATATATATATATATATATATATGGATCTACTTCTAAATCTCATAGCCTATATTACTGAATGCGAAAATCCTGAGACGACAATAACGAAATGTCACAATCCTGAACATTGAAGTTTTAACATGATAAGTAAACATTTGGCCAACTGCAGCAAAACTCATGCCGAGATAAGTAAAACTCACCTAGGTGAGGGGCTATGCCACCCACACCCCCAGATATGTGGGGCTGCACACCCCGTACCCCCCAACTAAATATACCAATTCCGGGATCGAACTACAGTGCAGAACAGGGCATGTTGGCCTCAGCATGAGTTCCAGTTGGCCAAGTGTTTACTTACCATTTTAAAAATCTGATGTTCGAAATTGTGACTTTTATTATTGTTGTCTCAAGATTCTTATGTTCGGTAATATGGGCTGCGAGATTTAGAAGTAGACTTTCATATAGATATATATATATATATATATATATATATATATATATATATATATATATATATATATATATACACATATATAAAACATATATGTATAGTGTATAGTTACTCTTGACTACAGTAGTCTAGTTATTAAAGTGACTCAGACCTGATGTACTAACACTCTGACGACTGGTCTTCAACTTTATCCAGGTATACACTTCCTTTTTAATTTAAAGTTTCATTTCTGTACTTGTCTTTAGGAACACTAAACATGTCTTTTAATTTTCCCTCAGCCAGATTCCAAAAGAGTTGTTCTCATTGTATGCCTGCCCTAATTCTAAGTGTAAGCAACTTATTTTGGTGTAAGGCCTATCTTTAAACATAAAGCCTATCAATAAACAAGCTTACTATGGGAATCAAAGTCCAAAACACCTGCCCTCAGGTTGATCTTGTGTAAGAGGTCACTGGCACTGAGAGCAAGTCTTTTGCAATCGGTACCCTTTGTGTTTTTCTTAAAAAAAATCAAAACCATCTCTTGCCACATTCATCATAGTATCCTAACTTTCAATAGTATAACTTTCAGTGGGAGTATTTTTCCAGAATAATAGCACAGCAATTAAAAAAATAAACATAGGCACCAAACAATCCAGAAAATGCAAAATAGCTAAAATAATCATAAAAGTCTAAAACAAGTATCTGTGTTAAAATCAAGGTGACCAACAGTCCCAGTTTTTTCAGGGCAGTCCTGGTTTGGAGGTCTCTGTCCTGGAATCCCGAACATTGCCTTTGGGACACAAAAATGTCCCAGTTTAGATCACTCAGTCTGAATGGTGACCTGGCTTACCAGGACAGCCAGACCCACTGCTTTCCCATCCCGAGCAGCTCTGTGGACTTTGCAATTTTTTGGAGATGTCATTAGGTATGGGGTAAGGTCAGATGCCTTCACCCTGGCAGGAGCCTTCCATGCTTTGCCAGTATCTGGCAGTAATTCCCTCCAGGACATCTGTCATAGGGTGCTCTGCTTGACCCCATTCACTCAGGCAAGAGCTTTCCAGGCCCCACCTTTATTGACTTCTGTTAGGGCCAACCCATACAGGCCTCCCCTTCGACCTGGCCAAGAGATCTTCCCTAGCCATGGCCCCCCCATGGCAGGGGACTATGCCACCTCCATGTCTGCTGCAGGCTGCCAAATCATGTTGGATCTCTCATGTCCTCGGACCTTCTCAGGGGAGCTTCCCTCTGATCCCATCCATCCCTCCAGAACTCTCCTCAGCCGCTGAGGGGCAGATCCACTCTCATGAAGGCTTCAGAGTCCCCCTACTTTCCCAGCCAGAGCAGCTCTGGGGACTTTGGGATCTTTCAAGGATGCCATCAGTTATGAGGTGAAGTTAGATGCCTTCACCTCAGCAGTAGCTCTCCAGGCCCCTCTACCATCCGCCCTGGTGCTTCCTCAAGGACTTCCATCATGGGGAGTGCTGCCTGATCCCTTTCACTCAGGCAGGAGTTCTTCAGGCCCTGCTGCTGTCTGACAGTCACTCCCTTAAGGACTTCCGTTGTGGAGAAATCTGTCTGACACCCCCCCTCACCCAGCCTTGCCACTGTTTACCTCTCTACCCCTTCCAGACTTCCTTCCCAAGGAGGCATGGTCCATACCCCTTCACCTAGACAGGAGCTATCCTGTCCCACTCACTTTCCACCTCTGCCTCCCTTACAGACTTCCATCAGGATGGACCCCCTCCAGGCTTAAACTTCCACCCAGAAGAGAGAGCTATTTTCCAGGGTTACATATTTCCTGACTGATGCCAATCATGCAGTGTCATACGTGCTCTTGGAGACTCTCAGGGGATCTTCCCAGCCTCATGGAACTCTGCTGGGCCACAAAGCCTCAGACAGTCCCTCATCCAGACTTCTGTGACACTGATTCTTCCCTTTGCCTTGCACCTAGGGCTTTCAAACTCCCAGGGGAGATTGTCCTGGGTCCCCCCATCTCTGCGCATTTTGCAGCACACCTCAGTCTCTCTCCCCATCGTGCCAGGTGCCGATGAATATGAATCACTTCAACCCTCCTGATATGTGGCCTCTTGCCTCCTGGGTGGTGCCATTCACAGAGTGGCATACCCACAGTGCTGGATGAAGGATGGGAAGCCAACCTGCTGGCCCCAGTGTGAGTTGAAATGGTGGCCCTATCACCACTACCATGGGGGCCGGGAGAATGGGATTGCAGACCTGGCTTCTCGGGGCAGCCCTCAAGTGTCCCAGTATAGGTTCTGTAATAAAATGGTCACCTTGGTTAAAATAAGCTTTTTACTTTAGCCCCCTATTCAACCATAGCCTAAGTACCGGCTTCATTCCAGCAGAGTTGAGAACTGCCATTGTCATCCCTTTGTGCAAAGGTGGTGCCACTACTGACCCTGGAAACTATTGCCCCATTAGCTTGACAAGTCTAATCTGTAAGGCCATGGAGCATATTATTATGGACCTCATAAACCCAGACATAGGCAATCTCCAAGCACTTGACCGCACCTAGTTTGGATTCATCAAGGGCAGATCTTCCCTGTTGAACCTGGTTGACTTTTTTGAGACTGTCACCAAGGCCCTGGATGAGGGAAGCCAGTACATACAGCTTACCTCGACTTGACCAAAGCCTTTGACACAGTCCCCTACTCGGGCATCATCGAAAAGCTAACACAACTTGGCATAAATCCCCATCTCATCAGGTGGGTGGCCAAATGGCTCACTGATAGGACCCACAAGGTCAAAATAGGTTCCACCACCTCCGACAGCAGACCTGTCACTAACGGTGTCCCTCAGGTATCTGTCCTGGGACCCCAATTGTTTGGCATCTACTTCTCAGAGGTCCAGGCAAAGATAAAAGGCCTGTGGCTGACCAAGTTTGTGGATGGCCGTAAGTTGGATGCTGTCATTGACTCTCCAAATGATGTTAACATACTTCAAGAGGGTCTCACAGCAACAAATTACTGGTGCCAAAATCATGGACTTAAGTTAAATGCAAAAAAATGTATCATCATATAATTTGGCAAAAACATGGCCCCTACTGATTACCACATTAACGGCAACCCCCTAAGCATACAACCTGTGGTGAGAGACTTGGGTACACAAGTTTACAACAATTTCACATTTGACCATCATGTAGCAGCAGTGGTCAGAAAAGTCTTTTACTTGGAACATCTCACAAGTAAAGGAATTTCGTCCAGAAAAAAGGAGGTTATTATCTCTCTGTACTCCAACCTCATTAGGCCAATAACTGTGTACAATGCCCAGTTTGGTATGTACCACTGCAAACACTTGCACTAACTTGGAAAGGTCACAGAAGTACCTCACAAAGAGAATCCATGGCCTCCAACACCTGCCCTATGTGGACAGGCTCAAATCACTATCACTCTACTCTGTATCATACACATTGCTCAGAGGTGATCTGTGTCTCGCCTACAAGGCAATCTCAGACCCTGCTCTACTAGAGATGCTCCATATCCATAAGTCTAATTGCTCACGTAGTACCCAATCAAAAGGCTTAAATCTAATATGTGATATTAACAAAACCTGCTGGAGAGAGAGGTTTATCTCCCAGAGGCTACCCCATCTCTGGAATAGACTCCCCATACACATGAAGCAAAGTACATTGCTGACACAAACTTGTTTCAGGGGTTCCACCTGTGTCCCTCGCTGACAGGGGTGATAGGTGCTGATTGAGGTTTCTTTTTCGGGGATAAACTCTTGGCTAGGCTTATAAGGGCCCCAGAGCCATTAGCCTAGTAATCGCATATGATCCTATGATCCTAAATCTATGTAGTCACTGTGGCTGAAGGAATCCGGTAGCTTGCTTTTATGGAAATGAACCAAACTGATGACAAAATGAATAAAAGTAGAGTGTGTTACATGGTATACATTCTTAATTGTGGAAAATATTTTAGTTATGGTACATTTGTTGTATGGGCTTGTTCTATAGCATAGTGCTTTGAGGTTTATATGATGACTTCATTGCAGTGCTCTGACATATGTATTGTCTTTTCTTTGGCTTGAAAGCAGTTTCAGTCATACATTTCAGTCACTAGAGAAAATGGAATGCTTGATCTACCCTGTCACAAAATATATGCAGAAAAATGACCGGCTACATAGCTATGTAATAAATTATTCTGAACATATTTATTTATTTATTTATTTTTTACATTTGTTTACCGAGGAGGTCCAAATGGACAAGTTGCCCTTTTTCAGCGGAGGTCCGGGAAGAAAAGCTCCAAGTACAAGTTAACAGGTACCCATTATTTAGAAACAAAGTAAATTATCCTCCTTTATAGAGTCTACAAAATACAACATACATAGAAATAGTTAATATACATATAGATCTGTAGGCATTTTCAAAATGGATAATGCATTAAAGTAAACGCTGTAGAGGAAAGAGGGAGGGGGATATGAGAAAGATTAGGATAGATGAGAGAAAGAAGCTATAGGAGAGATGGTACAGTTAGCCCAGGGATGTGCAAGACCAGCACCAGGTGTCAGTTAAATATATGTTGAGAAGCTCTTTAAACTTGGAGGGGTTTGTAGCATTTGGGATATGTTGAGGGATGTTATTCTAAGCTCTGGAAATTTGGTTAGAGTAAAGAGAATCCCCGTAATTATTATTAGAGTTGATGACTTTTAATAGGAGTTTGTCAGAAGATCTCGGGGGTCTATTATTTGAGTAGGGTTGGAGAAAATATTTTAGTGCTGGGCACTTATCAGGTCAGTATATGACAGTATGGGTGGTCATGAGTTGAATGAAGGATAAGAGTTTGGGCAGTTCTAGCCAGTTTAATTGGTGAAGAGCAGCACAGTGGTGGGATCTGTATGGTGAGTTTGTGACAAAATTGGCAATTTTGCTGTAGCAGGCTTTGAGTTTAGTTAGGTCTGTTTTCTTGAGGTTAGTGAAGATGGGAGATGCATATAGAAGGGTAGATAGCAGGTGGGCCCTGGCAATAGATTGTCTGGTGGAGTTGGTGACGTATGGCTTGACTCTGTAGTTTTATGTGGGCCTTTTTAATGACTAGTGCTAAGTGTTTATCGAATCTCAAGCTGTTATCAGTCATGACTCCAAGGAATTTAGTGTGGAGGCCGGATCAATCTTAGTATTGTTTGATGAATGGATGAAAGAAGAGGATATATGTTCAGGTGATTTGTTATTTGGAAAAAATAATTAGTTTAGTTTTGGTGGGATTGAAAATTAGTTGATAGTCAGAGAGCCAAGGCTTAATGGCTGAGAAGGATTGTTGGCTTATTTCTTGCAGTTGAGGAAGGGAAGGTGCTGCACAGATGTGACTGGAGTCATCTGCATATTGAATGATAGTGGCAAGGCAGGTGGCAGTGTGGAGTTTGTTGGTGAAGTTTGTAAAGAGGAGTGGTCCTAAGACTGTAACCCTGTGGAACACCTATTCTGATGGGTAATAAGGAGAAGGTCACTTTGCCATTTGGCAGCTTGTCGTTGGTCAGATAGGTAGTTGTGGCATCATGGAGGGCTGTTTGGTTTAGGTTTAGGGATGAGAGTTCATTGAGGAGGTTTTGGTAAGAAGTGGTATCAAATGCCTTGGAAATATCTAGAAAGTTGGCGTTTACAAGTTGTCCATTACTTTTATGTTGGTTGATTGTGCTGGTGAAACTTAAAGAGGGCAGTTGTGGTACTATGACTGGGTCAGAAGCTGTGTTGGCATAAAAGGGAATTCATCAGTTTTGAGTGTATATAATTTTCTAGAATTTTATTTTAAATTCAAATTTCAAATCTCAGCTACTCTCTCATCTTTCTTCCAAATGGGAATGCCCTTGCCATGCTCCAACTTAAACCCCTTCCCCCTCACTTCACCTTGCACTGACTCATCCAACTACCTCTACTATTACTTCATCCCACCCAAAACAATCTCTCCCCTACCAAAAACTAATTTTCTCTCTAATATCTATTGTACTATACTCTCCAATCTCAATTATATTATTACCCTCTCCATGCATAATATTTTCCTGACCTACTAATGGCTAGTAGCTATATATTTTGAAATGTTAAACCTACAATTGAGTTTATAACAAAAATATTCACTTTATGTAAATGTTGAAATTTCTGTATCAAATTATGTCTTTTCATTTTTGTAACATTGTGACAAGCCAATTGCAAATATGTAGCTTATCTGTAAATGTTTAATTAGCTCTATGAACTAAGTCCTTTTGTAACATGCGAAATGTAACTTGCAATTATTGTGGAGCTTTTCTCCCTAGGCCTCCACTGAAAATGGGCTCTTCTTGGCCCAGTGGACTTCCTCCGTCATCAAATTTAAATAACATAAAATAAAAATAAGTAAATAAATAGTGGTGGTAGTATGGTTATTGGCCTGTAATTAGAGAGGTCTGTTGAGGTTCCACCTTTATGCAGTGGGATAATGTAGGACATTTTCCAGAGCTTGGAAACATATTGTTCTGTGATGGATCAGTTGATCAAGACAGAGACAGGGTAAGAGGTAGCTTCAGCTGCTAGTTTCAGATATTCACTAGTCAATTTATCAGCTGTGAGTGAAGAGGGTTTCAGTTTGTTGAGTAATTTTTTGTGGCACTGGTCCGGACAGGTTTTAGGGAGAAGGAATCAGTAGTTGCTTCAGCTTCTTTAGGTATGGATAGGGGAGCATTGTTGTTATTTTTGGCTAGACATAGTATGGAGCTGATATGTGTATTAAACTGGGTAGCTATGCTATCTGTAGTATTTGTGGTTGTAAGGGCTGGAGATGAGGATTGCCCAGGTTGTAGTAGTTGTTTTATAGCACTCCAGAATTTTTGAGGATTATTTTTGTGTTTTTGTTGGATGCCAGCATAGTAAGTTTTTATCAATCTTGATCTGTTTTTTGGATTTATTTCTTAGTTGCCAGTAGTAGTCTAGGGGTTTTTTTTGTTTTTTGTTGTCCTGATATTGTGTCCAGGCTTTGTCTCTCACATTAAGTAACTAACTGTTTAGTGACTTTAGTTAACCACAGTGCATAGTTTGATTTGACATGAGCATTTCTAGAAGGTTATAAACTGTTTAGTATGTCTAGGAATTTACTGTTAAAGTACTGTATGGCAGAATCTAGATGGAGATATTTTAGTGTGGACCAGTCACAGCGCTGAAGAACTGATATAAATGTATCTGGTGAAAATTGGTTTTGTTATGAATTTATTTGCATGTGGCATTTTTTGGGGAATATAGACATTGTCAAAGTAGGAAGATATTTAGATGGTCGCCAAGGTTATCAGGTAGGCAGCCTGACTGATAGGCCAGTGAGAACTTGCTAGTTAATGTCCACTTTAGAATTAACTGTCTGTTACTGTGCTTGTCTGTTCTAGTTGGGGATTGTATTGTTTGGGTGAATTCATACAGGTTGATAAAGTTAAGAGTTATTATCTGAGGTACAAGTGAGCCAGTCCATATTGAAGTTTCCCATTATTAAGGTTTCCTGAATAGTTGCAGAGGACCTCCGGTGAAAAAAGTCCTCGATTTTTGAGAAGTTGTTGCTGGAAGGGATGTAGACTGCTATAATTGTTATAGATTTTTTTAGATTAAATTCAAGATGGATAATTAATATTTCAATGTTATTGAGACCTGGGGTGTTTAGTTCTAAGTGTTGTACTTTGACTGTATGTTTATAAATTACAGCTTTACCTCCACCACATTTGTGCATTCTGTCAAGTCTATAGATGTTTTAGTCTGGGGTTAGAATTCCATTGTCATTTCTGTGAGGTTTTAGCCAAGTTTCAGTTATAGCTGCTATGTCAGGGGAGTAGTGGGAGAGGGAAGCATAAAATTAATGTATTTTGTTTGTTAGGCTCCTAAGATTCAAGTTGATAAGTAGAAGGTCAGACCCATTACATGGTAGGTTAGTAGTGATATGGAAGTTTGTAGTAGGTAGTGTGTGAGGTACTTGATGAGTGGGTTTAGGGCCTAGATTAGGGTGAATGTACCCACTTAGTTCAAGGTGAGATATTAGGGAAATATTATATGTGGGAATGGGTATAAGTGTTTGAGTGTCAGTCTAGTACATTTATGAACTAGATAGGGAGTAGCTGGTTGTTGTGTATGTCTGTATGTAAAGAGCTCTGTCTTGGTGGTATTAAAGAGGTATGGTGCTATGGCAATATTTGTGTATGTAGTGTGGGGAAGGGATGGATGGGAGAGGAAATTTTTATGATTACTTGATTGTGATAGGATGTAAGATGAAGGGCTGGAATTAGTAAAATTAAGAGGGATGTGTGCAACAGCAACATTGTAGTATACAGGATGTTTTAGTAGTAGATTAGTTATGAATTTTATAAGTGGCAATGTAATATGCATAGAATAAGTTAAGTAGGGAGGTGACAATTTGGGAGAAGAATGGGGGAGGAGAGATTTAGTGATGTAATGGGAGGGTAAGTAATTAGTGAGTCAAGTGTTTGGGGATAAAATATGGTAGTGATGGTTGGATAATTAGAGTTGGTAGGTGTAGTCTGGTTAAAATAAATGTAAGTGTAGTGGGGGTGGGTAGGATTTGGGAGTAGGATAGCAGAGTGGAGTAAGCCTGAGTGGAGTGAGGGCAAATGAATTCCTATTAGATGACTGAAGATGCATTCTTTCAAATGTGTCTTGGTCGAACTTAAAAAAACGAAAAGGCAAAATGACGAAGCGGCATATAAGCAAATTGGCCGCGTCTGTTACTTTGCAGTTTTCTTCACTGTAGTGCAATCTCGGAGTTGATATATTTAAGTAGGGGTGTATGTTAGGTGTTTTTTTTTTTTTTTTTTTTTGAAACAGCGATTGTTTTTCTCTTGGAAAAAAAATTGCTGTTCTAAGTGTTCGAGTTTGTAAGCTTTCGCTTACATGGGGTTGATAAATCATCGTTCACTTTTCTAAGCATTACATGATTTAATATAGACCCGGGCAAACAGAGTTGGTAGAACCTGGTCACACCATGAAATGAAAAAAAAAAATCTGTAAGCAGGTAAGGGGCAAAACATAATATTACACTCCACTTCACAGACTTATATTTACTTATTTGCTTGCAGTTTGTTTACCAGGAAAGTCCGCTGGGCCACTCAAAGCCTGTTTTCAGTATAGACCAGAGAGGAAAATCTCCTCAGTACATGAATAAAAGTAGAAATGTATACACTGGTAATATACATTTTTTACACTGATAATATACTTACTAACAGACAGTTAGCTAAAATATAAGACACAATTAGCAATCCAGTGCCTAAAACAAATAGAAGTGACATTACAACAATTTTGAGGTAGTTACAAGAGAGACGTAAACATGGTATAAAAGTAGAAAGATATCACTGGACTTAAGATATTCTAAGGAGGCTAGGTGCAACTACAGATCGAGATGGAAGATAGGCATTCGCATAAACAGGTTCTGAAACTTGCAGGATTCTGGATTGTTCTAATGGCTGAAGGTAGAGCATTCCACTTTCTGGCTAAAGAGTGGGAGTAAAGGAGCTGGCCAGGAGGAAGATTTGATTTGTAAACTTGCAGAACTTGCTAATTCCCAGTTCTGAGAGGCATCTTTGGGAGTTAGTAAGTGAAAACTGAGGTATGGGCAGGACAATCTGAAATTTTAAAGATCAGTTTGTGTGCTATAGTTAGTTGCAAATAGGTGAGATAGTTTGGTAGTAACAGCCATTTTAGGGAGCGTAGAGTGGAACAGTGATGGGTGAAGTTTTTGGAATTAGTTGCAAATTTGGCAATTTTATTATAACAAGTCTTGAGCTTGGTCTTTAGTATAGTTTGAAGTTTGGTAAGTAGAAGGGCACCATAAATGAGAGAACGGAGTAAGTAGGAGGAGGCAAGGGTTTGTTTAGTGGAGGGGCTAAGGAAGTGGTGTGTCTAGCGAGGATTCCGTGTTTCTGATGAGTTTTATGGATGTTGTGTTGTAAGGGAATATCACATTTTAGGTGTTTATCTATGGTGATCCCTAGTAGTTTAGTGCTGCTAACAAGTTCTATTTGTTCCTTGCTTTGAGAATACATACTGAACTTTGGTTTTGTCTAACAGGGTTGATTTCTTAGCAGTGAATAAAATAATCTTGGATTTATTAGGAATAAGGGCTAGGTGGTTATTACACACCCAGGATTCAGAAGTGGAGAAGGCTTTTTGAGTTTTGATTTCAAGTTCAGAAACAGAGTCAGCCAAACATAGAACAGTTGAGTCGCCTGCATATTGAATGAGAGATCCGTGGGTTATAGAAGAATGAAAGTTATTAATGAAATTGCTGAATACAACGGGACCAAGTATGGTGCCTTGAGGAACTTCAGTATAGGTGTAAAGATATGGAGAGATATATTTTTGCCATTTGACAGCCTGTTGCCTGTCTTTTAAATAGTTTGAGAACAAGTTCAGGGTGGTGGGGGAAAGTCCGATGTTAGAGAGTTGCGATAGTAGTAGGGGATGGGAAACTGTATCAAAATCCTTTGATCGATCTAAGAAGAGGGTAGAGATTACTTTCCCAGCATCACTTGCTCTGTTAATAGCATCCAGGATAGATAAAAGGGCAGTTGTATGGCTATGAAGCAATTTTGTGTGGGAGAGAGGATATGGTTTTGGAGAAGACAGTGCATCAGCTGACTCTGAATGCACTTTTCCAAGATCTTAGAGACAGGAGAAATAATAGCAATATGACGATAGTTGGTGATATCGATGTTTTTGCTACCTTTATGAAGAGGGAGAGTGATTGCTTTCTTCCATTATTTGGTTACATAGGATTCCTGAGTGGACCTATTAATAAGGATACTTATAGGGAATACAACAGCATCTGCAGCAAGCTTTAGAAATTCAGGGGTATATTGTCAGGTGCATTGGAGTAGGGCTTAAGCTTCAGGAGTAGTATTTTTATAGTTATCATAAAAATGGGATTAAGACTGAAGTTAGGAGGAGAGTGGGTGTTAAGCTCACGGGTGAGGGGCGTGTAGGAAGTTATAGGGAAGGTAGTGGAAGTTTTTGGTGGAGCTGAGTCGTTTATGCTTCCTTTAGCATTGGGAAAGCCAGCAGTAATGTCAACTATAGTATTAATAAAGAAAGTTAAAGAGAAAGGTTATTTCCTGAGAAGGTTTTCCATGATGTGGAAATGGGTTGCTTTTTGTGCCAGGGTTCAGGACTGATGTGACAGAATTTCAGAATTTTATTTTTTTTTATGGTTAGACTGCAGTTTTGAATAGTATTCTTTTTTGTCTTGTTAACTAGTCTTTTTACCTGATTATAAAGATGTTTAAATGTTATCTGGTCCAGATGGTTGCTATTAGCTTGATACTGTTCCCATATTTTATCTCTGGAGAGCATCAGATCTTTTGGATGTTTGGACAGCCGTGGGGCAACATTTGTTTTGATTCCTTTCATGCGAAGGAGTGCAAAGATGTTTAGTGTGTTTATAAAAATATTATTAAAGTAGTGAAAGTGTTGTCAAGCAGGAGAGTCTTTAGGTTGTGCCAGTTTATTATTTTCAGGGTACTGACAAATCTAAGTGGATTGAATGCAGTTAGGTTCCTTATTTGTTTGTAATGGTGTTAATTTTGGTAGGAGGAGGGGGAGCAGTGGATAAGGGCAGGGAGGTGGCCATTCAAAGTTTCTGGAAGACTGCCTGCTTCAGATACTTTATTGGGTTTGGAGACAATAATCCAGTTTTAGCCATGCTTCAGTAATAACTGCTATGTCAGGGGAGTAGTGGGAGAGGGAAGCATAAAATTAATGTATTTTGTTTGTTAGGCACCTAAGATTCAAGTTGATAAGTAGAAGGTCAGACCCATTACATGGCAGGTTAGTAATGATATGGAAGTTTGTAGTAGGTAGTGTGTGAGGTACTTGATGAGTGGGTTTAGGGCCTGGTGAATGTACCCACTTAGTTTGAGGTGAAATATTAGTGAAATATTACATTTAGGAATGGGTATAAGTGAGTGTCAGTCTAGTGCATTTATGAACTAGATAGGGAGTAGCTGGTTGTTGTGTATGTCTGTATGTAAAGAGCTCTGTCTTGGTGGTATTAAAGAGGTATGGTGCTATGGCAATATTTGCGTATGTAGTGTGGGGAAGGGATGGGTGGGAGAGGAAATTTTTATGATTACTTGATTGTGATAGGATGTAAGATAAAGGGCTAGAATTAGTAAAATTAAGAGGGATGTGTGCAACAGCAACATTGTAGTATACAGGGTGTTTTAGTAGTAGATTAGTTATGAGTTTTATAAGTGGTGATGTGATATGCATAGAATAAGTTAAATAGGGAGGTGACAATTTGGGAGAAGAATGGGGAGGAGAGATTTAGTGATGCAATGGGAGGCTATGTAATTAGTGAGTCAAGTATTTGGGGATTAGCTTTGGTAGTGGTTGTTGGATAATTAGAGTTTGTAGGTGTGGTCCGGTTAAAATAAATGTAGCTGTAGTGGGGGTAGGTAGGATTTGGGAGCAGGATAGCAGAGTGGAGTAAGCCTGAGTTGACTGAGGGCAAATGGATTCCTATTAAATGACCGAAGATGCATTCTTTTGAATGCATCTTGGTCGAACTTGAAAAGACGAAAATGCAAAATGATGAAGTGGCATATAAGCAAATTCTTTCCCTGGGAAAGATATTGCTTGGCCAACTCTGTTACTTTGCCATTTTCATCTGTTACTTTGACGTTTTTGTCACTGTAGTGTGATCGCGAAGTTGGTATATTTAAGTAGGGGTGTGTGAGGGGCATGGGGGGCAAAGCCCCCCATTTTATGTTATGGTTTAAGTGTTTTTCTTTTTTTAAACCAATTTTTTTCCTTTGGAAAATAATCACTGTTCTAAGTGTTCGAGTTTGTAAGCTTTCGCTTACATGGGGTTGATAAATCATCGTTCACTTTTCTAAGCATTCAATGATTTAATATAGACCCGGGCAAACAGAGTTGGTAGAACCTGGTCACACCATGAAATGAAAAAAAAGTATCTGTAAGCAGGTAAGGGGCAAAACATAATATCCACTTATAACACTCCACTTCACAGACTTATATTTACTTATTTGCTTGCAGTTTGTTTACCGGGAAAGTCCGCTGGGCCACTCAAAGCCTGTTTTCAGTAGAGACCAGAGAAGAAAATCTCCTCAGTACATGAATAAAAGTAGAAATGTATACACTGGTAATATACATTTTTTACACTGGTAATATACTTACTAAAAGACAGCTAAAATAAAAGACACAATTAGCAATCCAGTGGCTAAAACAAATAGAAGTGACATTACAACAATTTTGAGGTAGTTACAGGAGAGACAAATTTTGGTAAACATGGTATAAAAGTAGAAACATTTCACTGGACTTAAGATATTCTAAGGAGGCTAGGTGCAACTACAGATCGAGATGGAAGATAGGCATTCGCATAAACAGGTTCTGAAACTTGCAGGATTCTGGATTGTTCTAATGGCTAAAGGTAGAGCATTCCACTTTCTGGCTAAAGAGTGGGAGTAAAAGAGCTGGCCAGGAGGAAGATTTGGTTTGTAAACTTGCAGAACTTACTAATTCCCAGTTCTGAGAGGCATCTTTGGGAGTTAGTAAGTGAAAACTGAGGTATGGGCAGGACAATCTAAAATTTTAAAGATCAGTTTGTGTGCTATAGTTAGTTGCAGATAGGTGAGATACTTTGGTAGTAACAGCCATTTTAGGGAGTGTAGAGTGGTACAGTGATGGGTGAAGTTTTTGAAATTAGTTGTAAATTTGGCAATTTTATTATAGCAAGTCTTGAGCTTGGTCTTTAGTATAGTTTGAAGGTTGGTAAGTAGAAGGGCACCATAAATGAGAGAACGGAGTAAGTAGGTGGAGGCAAGGGTTTGTTTAGTGGAGGGGCTAAGGAAGTGGTGTGTCTATAGAGGATTCCATGTTTCTGATGAGTTTTATGGATGTTGTGTTGTAAGGGAATATCACATTTTAGGTGTTTATCTATGGTGATTCCTAGTAGTTTAGTGTTGCTAACAAGTTCTATTTGTGCCTTGCTTTGAGAATACATACTGAACTTTGGTTTTGTCTAACAGGGTTGATTTCTTAGCAGTGAATAAAATGATCTTGGATTTATTAGGAATAAGGACTAGGTGGTTATTACACACCCAGGATTCAGAAGTGGAGAAGGCTTTTTAAGTTTTGATTTCAAGTTCAGAAACAGTCAGCCAAACATAGAACAGTTGAGTCGCCTGCATATTGAATGAGAGATCCATGGGTTATAGAAGAATGAAAGTTATTAATGAAATTGTTGAATAGGAGGGGACTAAGTATGGTGCCTTGAGGAACTCCAGTATAGGTGTAAAGATATGGAGAGATATATTTTTGCCATTTGACAGCCTGTTGCCTGTCTTTTAGATAGCTTGAGAACAAGTTCAGGGTGGTGGGGGAAAGTCCGATGTTAGAGAGTTGCGATAGTAGTAGGCGGTGGTAAACTGTTTCAAAATCCTTTGATCGATCTAAGAAGAGGGTAGAGATTACTTTCCTGGCATCACTTGCTCTGTTAACAGCATCCAGGAAAGATACAAGGGCAGTTGTAGGGCTATGAAGCCATTTTGTGTGGGAGAGAGGAGATGGTTTTGGAGAAGATAGTGCATCAGCTGAATCCGAATGCACTTTTCCAAGATCTTAAAGACAGGAGAAATAATAGCAATAAGACGATACTTGGTGATATCGATGTTTTTGCTACCTTTATGAAGAGGGAGAATGATTGCTTTCTTCCATTATTTGGTTACATAGGATTCCTGAGTGGACCTATTAATAAGGATACTTATAGGGAATACAACAGCATCTGCAGCAAGCTTTAGAAATTCAGGGGGTATATTGTCAGGTGCATTGGAGCAGGGCTTAAGCTTCAGGAGTAGTATTTTTATAGTTATCATAAAAATGGGATTAAGACTGAAGTTAGGAGGAGAGTGGGTGTTAAGCTCACGGGTGAGGGGCGTGTAGGAAGTGATAGGGAAGGTAGTGGAAGTTTTTGGTGGAGCTGAGTCGTTTATGCTCCCTTTAGCATTGGGAAAGCCAGCAGTAATGTCAACTATAGTATCAATAAAGAAAGTTAAAGAGAAAGGTTATTTCCTGAGAAGGTTTTCCATGATGTGCAAACGGGTTGCTTTTTGTGCCAGGGTTCACGACTGATGTGACGGAATTTCAGAATTTTATTTTTTTTATGGTTAGACTGCAGTTTTGAATAGTATTCTTTTTTGTCTTGTTAACTAGTTTTTTTTTTTACCTGATTATAAAGATGTTTAAATTTTATCTGGTCCAGATGGTTGCTATTAGCTTGATACTGTTCCCATATTTTATCTCTGGAGAGCATCAGATCTTTTGGATGTTTGGACAGCCTTGGGGCAGCATTTGTTTTCATTCCTTTCATGCGAAGGGGTGCAAAGATGTTTAGTGTGTTTACAAACATATTATTAAAGTAGTCAAAGTTTTGTCAAGCAGGAGAGTCTTTAGGTTGTGCCAGCTTATTATTTTCAGGGTACTGACAAATCTAAGTGGATTGAATGCAGTTAGGTTCCTTATTTGTTTGTAATGGTGTTGATTTTGGTAGGAGGAGGGGGAGCAGTGGATAAGGGCAGGGAGGTGGTCACTCAAAGTGTCTGGAAGACTGCCTGCTTCAGATACTTTATTGGATATGGAGACAAGAATCCAGTCTAGGATGGATCTTGTGGTGTTATCCTTAAATGGTCTAGGGTGTTTATGAGCTGTGTGAAGTTGAATAGATTAATATTAGAAGCAGGAATGTTGGAACTGAGGTTTAGCCAGTTGATATTTACCTTACCTAATATAACAGTTTCATTTTTGATATTAGTAGAAATCCAGGCAAGGATTTCTTCTAATAAGGGTATGTTGTTGCCAGGGGGTACAGTAGGTAGAAAACTATGAAGCGTAGAATTTTGCAGTTGTTCATTTTTAGGAAAGAAATAAGAATTTCGGCATTAGTGAATTGGAGAATAGGGTTTGTATAATGGACTATATTAAAGGTGATTAGAGCTATACCACCTCTTTTTTTGTTGGATCTGTCAGATCTTATTGTTTGAAAGCCTGGAGGGAGAAATTCTGTGTCTTTAATATAGGGTTTTAGCTCGGTCTCAGTGGTAGCAAGAATGTTTGTTGGTTATGAGTGATTCATGCATGGAAATTTAAAATTTTGTTGCAAATATTTTGGAGATTTAATTACCAAGTAAATGGATTTAAGACAATTGACCTTAAGTGGGGGTGTGGAGGTATTCTTTGAAGTGGGACCTGGATTCGGGTGCATTGCGCCAGATAAAGATACAGTAATAAATGTGAATGTATAAGCTAATGGCTTTTGTTTAGAGGGAAGTTTGGTTTTATTTGTTTGAGAAGAAGTGGTAGTGCTGCTTATTGGAGTCAATTAAATTTTATTTATGAGAGGTACAATTTTTAGATTGTATTGGAAGAGGGGGTTTATTTGATATAGGTGATTAGTATAGCTCTTAAGCTGACTAGAAATGGGACGGAAGGTAGTGGACTATAGAGGTGTGTAGATGATAGTGATTGGGGCAGTATTGTGTAGTACAGAACAAAGAAATAAGGAGACAAGTGACAAAGTTACAATTTGTGAAATAGATGAAAACATAGCTGGGTTTGTAAGGGTGCTAGTATGGAAATTTATAGGATGTATAGTATGGAAAAAAGCAAAGTTGTAAGGGTTACAGGAAGATACAAGTGAATATCAAGGTGAGGGTGATGGAAAAGGAGTGTAGATAGGGAGGAAAGTTTTGTAGCAGGTGGGAAAATGATAGTAAGTTAGGAAGGAAGAGGATAGGTGTGGCAGTGGTTATGTAGTGGAGAATAGGGGCGATATAGAATTTGGAGGGAAGAGGAACAGGTGGTAATTGGCTGGTTGAAGTGAAAGGAGGAGTGAGTTGTGTATTAGTGTGCAGGTAGTGGGGGGTGGATAGAATTTGGGAGTAGGGAATGGGAGGGGAGTCACCTGAACAGAGTGAGGGTGAACGGAATGGGTAGAGTCACAAGGCAGAGCAGGTAGTTTCAGCCATGAGACACACCAGGTAGTTTCAGATTGTACTGATTGAACAACCTTTTCACTATTTAAACTTAACTTAAGAGTTAACCTTATACTGCTATACTGTAGCATTTTAGTTAGCGAGATCAGGAATTTTAGCGAAGACGCTCTACTTACTTTGGTCACTATTAGTTAAATACTGACTCCTAACAATGGGAGAAGGAAATGTAGAGACGGAGGTGAGGGGAATTTAAAATCTAACATCACCACGAGTGTGCATCCCACTGCTGCAATTGGCTGCAGTTAATGTGGAAAATAATAGTATTGAAAGATCTGGATCTCCATGGCTGTAATAACTTACGTACATTAGCTTCCCGGTGCTCTGTTTCTATTCTGTTTGCATTACAGGATCAGTACATGAGCCTAGAGGGAGATGTCAGCAGTTTACGGTCAACTTGTTCAAGCTGATAGGGGAACTGTGAAAAGATCATAAGAAGTGAGTTAGAGGAACAGGTTTAGTTAAAACCTTGTGACCCACCTCTGACAAAATGACTTCTACAACTGTTTTACTTGAAAAAAATAAACTGTCTGTCTTAGCAGATATAACTGTTACTCTTTTATTTGGGTACACATGTCTACTGCTGTTATAATGGTAAAAGTAATATGTTAGATAATTGCATTGTAAGTTCCTTGTTCGCACTACAGACACAAAGGTTGTGTATGTCTTGCTTAGGTGTTGTACTTTCTGATGCTCTTTGTATACCATCATTCTTTCACAATATTAACATTTCCTCCTCTGCTAAACTATTCAGCTATTTCACATTTCCAGCAGTGTCAAAAAAGCTGAGATAAACTGTTACAGCAATATCTCTCAGAAGTTTTACAGAAAAGCACACTGGAACATGAAACGTATTGCTTGCTGCTCCTGTAAATCTTGAGTATATTGGGAAAAAGATGCTTTGGATGAAGCTACCAGGTAACAGGAAGAGGAAGGCCTAAGATAAGGTTTATGGATGTGGTGAGTGAGGACATGCAGGTGGTTGGTGTGGCAGAGCAAGATGCAAAGGCCAGGAAGAAATGGGAAACAGATTATCCGGTGTGGTGACCCCTAACAGGAACAGCCGAAAGAAGATGATGATGATGTATGAGGGTAAAGAAGCCAACAGTGATGCAGGCAATACAACATATACAAAGCAGTCAGCTGTGGAGGACACATTGCTAAGAAAATATACCAGTAATAATACTAGCAGGAGAGAAACAGCCTCATGTATGAAGGGATTAACAAAGAGCTGCCTGGAGATATGTACACATAAACACAATGCACTTCACTTGACATAATATCCACACAGAGGCCTATTGTACATGTGACTGCACTGTATGACATGCTGGGCTGATTGTGATTAGCAGTGTAAATATTTATTCGAGCATGAAAAGAATTGGGGGGGGGGGTGCAGCAGTCAATCCTGCTAATCCAGTAGTCATGTAGTAGGGAGCACAGTGCTACATCTTCAGATTAGGCACAATGACAGACTAATATTCTATAATGGTATAGGCAATACATTTAGAACATACCATCTCTAATCTCCATAAAGAAGTAATAATGGTATATCTCTGATGTCGGCCTCATTCTCCATGCTTCACTCTGTCTGCTTCTGTTCCCTTAGCCCATTCAGAAGTAGGCCAGTCACAATAAGGTGCTCTCCCTTTAACAAACCAGTTAAAGAGATCACAGCAGGCCTTCACATTCTTATGGGAACATATATTCATGTTTATTTATTTGATTCGTTCACCAGAAATGTCACTTAGGAATGTGGGCCTTTTTAGTGGTAATAAACTAGGAGCATTGTCTGGTTACATGACTAGCACAGAGCTATACAGTCAGCAAGAGGCAGATGTAAGCCATTAATATCAGGAAAGTGCCAAACACAGCTGTGTGGCTGTTCTTAATTTCATGGAGGATTTTAGTGGCAGGACCTATGGCATGGTTATGGAGGCTGGTTCTTCATAAATGGTTAGTACCATCCCTGTAGTCCAAGAAAATATAAAAAACTGTACAATGCTTGTTTTCAGTATACTTTGTCACTTAACTGCCAGTCCTACCACTAAAGATGCCCATCATGTGTCAGCAGACACCCTCCCCTTTGGATACTCATCTGTTGTATCACCTTATTCCTAGTACATGTGGCTTGTATCACTTTCTGCAGTGCTCCCCTCAGCCTTTAATTTTTGTTCTGCTTCATCCAGACTAATATAGTGAGACATAGAATTGTGCATGTTTGGTTTGTCTCCTGTGTCCTCTCCTGCAAATTATATGAAACTGTAATAATATACATTGGTGTTATGATTATACACTGTACTCTTTCCAAAGTATCTTGATGATGTCAATAAAGTTATGCCTGTGTGTTCATTCCTGGCCATTATACAACGACCCCCTCCATTAATATTCCAAAACGTGTACACTGATTGGTCAGTGTGCACATTGTAAATCAGAATTATAGTAATGGAAAAAGGTCCGGTCGCCTGGACTTTTTCCATTAATATAACTCCTTTTTTAAAGCAATGGAGAACACAAGATCTCTGTTGCTTTTTACACAGTGTCTCGCTATGTTAAATGAGTTTAACATAGCGAGACAGCTTTAAAAAAAGTAACGGAGATCTTCCTATCTCCGTTGCTTTTCTTTAAGGTGTCTCGCTATGCTAAATGGGTTTAACATAACGAGACAGCTTTCAAAAAAGCAACGGAGATTCTCCATTGCTTTTTTTAAAGCTGTCTCGCTATGTTAAACTCCTTTAACATAGCAAGACAGTTTGTAAAAAGCAACAGAGATCTTGCTTTTTCCATTGCTTCTGCCCACAGCTCTGATGTACTGTGTAAGCATACGCATACGCAGTACATCAGAACTGCCGCAGAATATCAGACAGCTGCAGAAGGGCAGCAAGGAGGCATTATACAATGCCATTATTTACGAAAAGTAATTATGTTTTTTCTTAAATAATGTCATTGTATAATAGCAATAACCCACTTCTGGGGGTGGGTAATGCTGGATTTACCCACGGTTGTCTTTGTTTGGCCACTCGGGCTTCGTCCTCGTGACCAAACCACACCAACCATTGGTAAATCCAGCATTACCCACACCCAGGCATGGGTTATTGCAATAATATTCTACATAATCATCAATAACTAAACATACAATCTGATTTTCAAAAATGTCACAGCTGACAGACTGTTCAGCTAGTCAACCATATTCAGAATAATGCATGAATTCATAGGCAAAAGTAAGCCATTAATACCAGAGAGGCTGCAAAGACAACAGTGCGCAATTGTTGAGAACTAATCTGAAATGGATGTAAAAGAATCGACTATCAAAGCAGGTGATGCTAGTTGTAAGAGAATAAATGGACCAGTAAATGGAAGATTTATGTAGAGGGTTAGATAAGGAGGAAGAGAAGATGAAGAAAACCTTTAATCACATGACCCTGAGAAGTTGTCACATGACCCTGAGAAGTTATGTGCACAGAAATGTAAAAAGTACACAAAGAAGATATGTGGTACAGGGGAAAAACAACTTCCGAAAAATGTCAACTTATTTTATCATACTGTAACCACATCAGTCACATGCTATCATAGTCACATGATATCATAGTCACATGCTATCATACTTCATAACACTCCAACAGCTTATCTGCTAATATTACCTGAAACACCACCAATAGTCCATTATTATTTTACATTTGACCATCTAACCCACCCACTGCCAGCTTCGCCCATTCATTCCACTCTGTTTGCTTACCGGTGGGAGTGAGAGTTGAATACTGGTAGATCATCACTGTATGCAGTTCAGGTATTTTAGTGTATACACCTGTCCTCCCAGTACATCTCACTAAATTCCTTCCTGATGTGGTATGGAGTGGGTGCAGCAGTGCTGCCCTGTTCTCATCCAGAATTTAGGGTTCCACCTAGGATCCTCAGCCTTCACTGAAGAAATGTTAGGGGAATATATGCCACTGAGAAGCACAAACATCCTCCCCCCACTCGGGTGAATAAGCTGGTAACGACCACTCCTTTTCCACTTCTCCATCAAATCCTCTAGTCCTCAAAATGTTAGACAAACCCTTAAGAGCTGGTTCATAATCAAGGCTCCCTGACACTATGCTACAGACAAGACAAACAGTAAAAAGAGATTTGGGTGGCTTTTGGTGTAACATTTTTGGTCTTGTTTATAAGTGTTCAGGCGGAGCAATATTACTTATCTGCTTTCAGTGCTCATTTTGATAGGAAGGTTACTGCTAATTATAAATTGCTCTGTATAACATCACACAGTTTTATTCCATTTTATTCATATTCATATGTAAAAGAAATGAAATGCAAAATTGGAAGTCTATTTTGTAGTCTTTAGTTCATAAGGTATGTTCAGGAACTGTGACACATATGTGGAAGCTGATAAAAGATAAATAAATGTCTCTTCAATCTGTCTGACAGTTGTAATCAGCTTAGATGCAATTATCTCACTTTTTTGTAATCAGCCTGAATGCAACTATTTTGCCCTATTGTAGTCATCCTAAATGCAACTACCCACCTTAATTCTCAGGCTATTTATAATTCTCTTGGATGTAGTTGGGAAGTGTCGTGTCATATCACTCTCTGTTTAGCTGTAGCCACTAGCTAAGTTTTGCCTATCTAGACAGACCACTGTACAAAAATAAACCTTCTTTCATATTGATTATATCGACTGCTTAACTGTGCACTCCCATATATCTAAATTTTCTCCTTGGAAGTAATCACTTCTAGATTTTCAATGGCTTTTTTTGCATCACTGTAGTCATGTGTTAATCAGCCTGCTTGCTTTTCTATTTTTTACTGGACTATACAAATTTTTATGTATCATGGGGGTCAAAAGTATCCATTAAGAATCACAAGTCAAAAAACTGGAAGGATAGATTGCGGCTAATGCCACAAGGAAGCTCTGGGTATTGTTTTATATTTTCATAACAACAGAAGGAGAAAGTAAACCTAAACAGCCTTACCTTTAAGTACTTTTATTATTCCATGCCCCCTTCAGTGATCCCTTTCCTCTTATAATTTATTCTCCTGTACCACTCTTTTCAAAAATATTTTTTGTGGAACCCTTCTTCACCACTTTCTCCATGAAGAAATGCTTTCAGCTATCTACTTAGTAGATAGTCCTTATAGTCTGCTGCCTGTGCCTTTTCCACCCCTTGCATATCTTTCCTGTTCAAGATGGCCCATAATTTCTCAGAGAATTACCTTGTGCACTTATATCATGTCTCCCTATATTTTTCAGACTTTAGTTAGAAGAACTCTACATCCTCATATCTTTGGTAGTATCCTTTCCCCTCCATCCCATGCACTTTTTAGGTGGATTTTTGAAAACACGACTAGCATAGAGGGATATGTCCCTAATTATGACCCGTGTAGCCTGAGTTTGATTAGTGGTACAGACACCTGCTGGACTGATGCGGAGTGGGGGTGGGAGGCTGGTAATGAGGCTCTTCCTGCTCATTTCTATGAAGTGAGGATTGCATGCCTCTCAGCTGTCAAGACTTTTATAGAATGGCCTTGATTTTGCCTCATATTTTTATACTCTCCCTTTAAAAAGTTTTGATTTACAGTTAAATCACTGATGATTAAAGTCAGTCAATAATGCTAGATTTTAGAATTTCAATAAAGCCAGACATTAGAGTTTTGCCATTCTTATTGTTCGGGAAATGCATATTGATACAAACCCTGCTGTTTTATTACATTTGAAGTGAGTTATAGTAATATTTAAAAATCATTCCTGATTTTGGACCTATGTCCCCCTGATATTGTTGGCTTTGTCCAGAATTCTTGAGCAAAGAAGTTGAGAGGTATGGAGGGTGTGAGGAATGCTGGGAGCATGTGGCTGATTCATAAGCACCAGTAGTGATGCTGGGACCGTGTAAAAGCTAGTGGCACAGTAAGTGCATCTAGAAAAGAAAGACACACCACCACATAGGTGTGGCTATTTCCTTCACAGTGACACTGTATGCCTACTTAGCTGCCATCAGCCAGGTACCTCAGAAGGAGGTAGGTCTTAAAGAGAAAGTCCCAAATGTCAGTGTATGACTACCTGGCATTTTTGCTTCTTTCATCCATTTGTTGTAGTATTCACAGCCCAGTGGCCATGAGGTCTTCCCATTCAGAAGGAAAGTCTGGCAGTTAATGCAGAGAAAGAAAGCTATGTGCTATTAACTAACTTCTTTCCAAAAGTCCAGGCCTTAATTCCTTCAGACTTCATTTGCCTACTTTGTATCACCAAACAAGTCACTTAACCCAACAGTGCCCTGGGGCAATTGAGAAACTAGACTAGACTCCATAGTGGTGTCCTTGACTACATGCCAAGTAAATACTTATCAGCCTATGAGTCATTGACAAGACCCACCGGGTTCATATTACGTTATCGAAAAATAATGTAATCGAACACTCAGAACTTCAAAACGGCCGCATATCAAAGCTTTTATTGGGGGGGGGCTGCACCCCCACACCCCCCACTAAATATATATTCCAACTCCGAGATCACACTACAGTGAGGAAAGGGCAAAGATCCCGATCTTCACTGTACTGTGATCCCACAATGCGATCTTCGAAATGCGGTCGTTTCGAAGTTCTGAGTGTTCAATTACATTATTTTTCAAAAACATAATTGGAACCCAGACCCCCCTAGTGTTAGGATATGTCTAGTGTACCCTTCCAAGATGTGGCGACCCTGGGAGAGAATTATCTAAGGTTTGAAGTATTTGAAGTCAGTGGTAACTGACTAAAATGAACAGACAAAAGAGATTCAGTGTCTTTTCTCTGGACAATTTCCACCTGTATGACATCCACTTCATTGAAATGTCTTTGCAAGTTATGCCTGTCCAGGGCCCATTAGATCAGAAATATGCATCTCCATTCCTAAGCTCATACATCATTACTATTTTTAGGATTTACCCTGAAACTTAGGGTCTTCACAAATAGGTATGATATTATTGCAATATGGCCTGGTACTTAGGGTGAATCTTACTCCCCCATAGCTTTTGGTAGACAGAATTTGCTTCTGTGTATGGAGCATCAAATGGTAATAATGAATTAGTTTTTTGAAACTTGCATAAGACACTTTTTTTGTAATTTATTAATCTGCATTATGATTAAAAAGGAGAAATATGAAGAAAATAATGTAAGAATTAAACAATACACAGATTAAATTAGACATTTAATCAAATAATTTCCCAGCAATATCCATTCCATTAGCTGTCTTGATTTTGGGGTAGTACCCAACTTTTGAATTTATCACCATATATAATGTTCTCACTCACCCTTAATCCATATTGTAATACCCTTACAGGATATCATCCATATCTCATTACCTATCAAGAATTCCATAGGAAAATTCAAAGACCAGAAAGGTTAGTGCATTAAAGTTTGAACACAAAATGCTGACTTTGAATATGGAGAGAGCAAAACAATGAAGTACTCCATGTGGGTGAGGGGTATTGCTTCTTGTCTCTGCCCTACTTACTTTACAACACATCAAAGCAACAAAGGAAACTCCTATGTCTTTTATAAATTATCTGAGCTCCCATCTCTCACTGCAGATCTATGTTATCCTACAGCCTCAAATCCCAAACCCTGTCTCTTTCCCAAATGATATCATTCTTGAAGTCTGGACATGACCCTTCATTTGTATGGTCTCTCCAACTTCTTTGAAAGTAAGGTACTGTTGCCTATTAGTGTAGCGTTTGTGAACACAGGATAGTGGATGGTTTAAATCTGGAGTATGAATTGCACTCCATCATCAAAAGGAATGGTGAGTTGTACTTTGTACTAGTGGCAGGGTGTGCACTGACGTGTACGGATAGCATATGCATCTTAGCATGCATTATTTACCACTTCAACCTAGGTACTCCCTTGGCAATATATGACTATTACTAACAAACTGCTAGACTACATAGGAATTTCAGAGTCTGCAAGAAACCCATAACCCTCATCTCCCACCAGTTCAACGTAGGACAACAAGCCTTCAGCTGCTACTTTATGCTTCTTCTGCTGGATCATGCTGCATATCCGGGTTTGTTTCTTAACCCTGATCAAAGGGTGCAAAAACAAATGCCTTGCCTCTGCCAGTAAGCTAGCAAATTCCCATGATTTTGAATGCTTGTATCCAGTGTTCTCTAGATCAGCCTTTCCAGTACTGATGTCTCCATGCATTTTCCCTGACTAGCATGGATGATGGACAATGCCATTTTGTTTGTGTGGCATTCTCAGAAATCCTCATCACCACTTCTATAGTGTTTGGAAGAATTCCTTTTGGAACTTTCTGATACGTTTCCAATTTCTGCTGTAAGGTTATGGGAAAATCCAGGTCTTTGCAGTGATCCAGGATGATAGCTACAGAACAGCTCAGTGACATCATGGCAGAGCATTCTTCTGCATTTGGTGGATCTGAAACAGCTGCAGCATTAGCCACAGCATGGGAGGAGACAATCTAACTGCTCATTATATAATTGGTGGGAATGGACTGTTGTCTCTACACTGCTATTGGATGATGGCTGGATGACTCTGCTAGTGCCAGAGATTAGTGAGGGATGGAAGGGCGCAGATCCTTACAAGTCTATCTGTAAACAACTATGGGGGGGGGGGGGTTACAGTCATAACAAGTGCCAGTAATATCATATCTATTTATGAAGGACCTATGTCCCTATGTCCTAGTGTCAGTCCTATAACTAGTAATGGTCAGTAGGTTTAGGAATGGAAATGCAGCAACCTTATCTTGTCTGGAAAACAGGAATGGAGCTAGTGAGATGTGCAGAAAGGACAGCATATTCAATAGATAGATAGTCACTGATTGGCAGTGTTTCACAAGCCACTTCTAGAAGATAAGTGCCAAAAAGTTATAGCTAGAGCAGATGCATAAATAAGTGAGAGATGGGATATTTAGATACTTAGCTGCTTTGGTGGAGGCAGTGTGAGTCAGTGACATAACTCGGTGGGCTTCAGTAGCATATCTTGTTCAATGATATCCTGCATTCCTTCTCTTTCTCTAAATGTGAGTGACTCCACATCACCAGTTGAACCTTGAATGATCTACAGTTGAATCTGGTTGAGATAGTTACGTTATAGTAAGGTCTCTTACAAGCAATTAAGTGGGGTTTCTTCTAGAGAGGCCTTAAGGGCCCTGACTGTATGAAGACTTGTAATGTAAGTCATATTCTTTGACTTGTCTAATTGGTTTGAAAACTGAGAACTGTCTTTGGATATAGCTACATATTAAAGTGAGGTAGCCCGAACAGTCTTCCTAAACTCTTGGTTAAATTTGTTATCTTCATGTACTATTCTTTAGGTAAAGCTGTCATTTACTCTTAATGGATTTCTCAAGCAGCTCATTCATAGTTTCATAGTTTCATAGTATAGTACTAGGCTATCTGCCCTAGGGCATTTGTAAGCCTAGCCATAGTGATGTGGCTTTTGCCACCCCATGAAATGGTACAAAAATGTACAGAATAAATCTAGAATACTGTGCCTCTGTCTAGTAGTGACACAATGAAGGTCCCTTTATACAATAGAATTAGTTTACTGTGCCTCTGTCTAGTAGTGACACAGATGTGACCCCTGGGGTAAACTTACGATCTCCCATCCACCCATCAAGATTTCTCTTGAAGAGAGTCAGTGAGGGGCTCTGCCTAATACGAACTGGGATCCTGTTCCAAAGCATGGGAAGCCTCTGGGTTATGAATCTATCCCTCCAGCATGTCCTATTCATACTTGTGCTGAGGTTTAAGTCTTTAGCTCTCATGGTCCTGATGGATTTGGGTTTTTTGAGGTGGAGCATGTCCATCAGATCCTGATTGGACATGGCCTTGTACGTCAGGCAGAGATCACCTCTGAGCAGGTGGTATGCTACTGAATAGAGCTGAAGTTTCTTTAGTCTGGCAGAATAAGACATATGTTGGAGACCCTTGATCCTTTTGGTGAGGTACTTTTGTGGTCTCTCCAGCTGTTGCAAATGCAGGGTGAGGTACATACCAAATGGGGCATTGTACTCAATCATGGGTCTGATGAGGGAGGAATATAGGGGTACAATGACATCCTTGGATCTGGATGTGAATCCCTTCATGATGAGGTGTGCAAGGTAGAATGTTTTTCTAACCACTTTGGTAACGTGGGTGTCAAATGAGAGGTCACTGTCTACTTGGGTCCCTAGGTCTCTGATTACTTTTTCCATACTCAGTGGGTTGCTGTCTATGTGATAATTTGTGGGTACTTTGTTTTTTCCAAAAGGGATGACTATACATTTTTTGGCATTTAGTTTAAGGCCGTGACTATGGCACCAGTTGTCCGTTTCAGTGAGGCCTTTTTGTAGGATGTGTGTGTCTGCTGGTGTATCAACTATGGCGCCTAGTTTGCAGTCATCTGCAAACTTTGTCAGCCACAGCCCTCCCATATTTGCTTTAACATCTGAGAAATAAATGTAGAACAAGAGGGGTCCCAGGACAGATCCCTGTGGGACACCACTTGTGACTGGCTTTGAGTCTGACATTGCTCCAGCGATTTTAACTTTATGGGCTCTGCCCTTTAGCCAGTTTGCAACCCATCTAGTGACATAAGGGTTTACTTTTAAGCTGTTTAGCTTATCTATGATGCCTGAGTGAGGTATTGTGTCAAAGGCCTTAGCCAAGTCCAGGTATGCTGTATGGACTGCTTTGCCCTCATCAATGGCTCTAGTGACTGTTTCGAAAAAGTCAACCAGGTTTAAAAGGCAGGATCTGCCCTTTACAAAGCCGAACTGGGTGGGGTCAAGTGTCTGTAGGTCCCCTATGTCTCTGTTTATGAGTTCCATAATGATTCTTTCCATAGCTTTGCAGACCAGGCTAGTTAAGCTTATGGGGCGGTAGTTTCAGGGTCTGTAGAGGCACCCCTTGTGGAGTGGGACCATTGCTGCACGCCAGTGTTCAGGTACATATCCCAAAGTAAGGCTAAGGTTAAATAGCGTTTTTATGTGTGGGTTTAGCTCCTCTTGAGTTCACGTAACACGCACCCCGGGATACCGCCAGGTCCCATTGATGCTGTGTTTTTTGTTTTGTTTAGGGCGGTTCTCACTTGGACATCTGAGATGACAGGGAGATTACATTCATCTGGGATAAGTATTTATTCTTTGGGGTGAAGGAGGGAGACATTTGCACTGAACCTGTCAGCCAGAATGTAGCAATATCTGTGGGTTCAGTGTATTTTTGTTGTTGTGAACCAACTCTGAGCATATCTGAGGGTTTCCTACCAGGTTTCTAACATAGCTGAAGAAGGCTTTGTGGTTATCTTTAGTGTCCTTAGCGATTTTTCTCTCAAAGTTTGCCTTGGATGTTTTTATGAGAGAACGTAGTTTTCTGCTAATGTTGATCAGAGATGTCTTCCTTCATGGGATTTCGCTCTGACGTGCAGTAGCTTCCTTCTTTTGTTATATAATTTGTTTATGGCTGAGGTCCACCAGACAGGACGCTTACATTTGGTGGAGAGGGACTTGGATTTGTTTGGGATTGCATGATCCATGCATTCTTGGAGATGTCCATAGAAAGCATTTGTGAAGGATTCGGCATTGTGGGATGTGCTATCCACTGGCACAGTGGGCTTAAAGGATACCATCTCAGTCTTAAGAAGAGTGAAGTCTGATTTTGAGAAGTTTTTCACTGTGGTCTTTTGTGCTGGGGGTGGAGGTGGGATATGTATATCCAGGGTGATTAGTTTGTGGTCAGATCTCACTAGTGAGGGGTATACTTCCAGTGTGGAGCATTTTGTCCCCATGTTTGTGATGATCAGGTCTAGTATATTATCTCCCCTAGTGGGAGAGGTGACTAGTTGTTCCAGTGCATTTGAATTTATGAATTCCAGGAACCTTTGGGCTAGGGTATTAGGGCTAGAATAATGTACCCAATCTATGTTTGGGTAGTTGAAGTCTTAGTATGATGGTATTTTGTGACACATTCATATCCTCCAATGTCTTCAGGAAGGCTGAGTGGGGTTCTTGAGATTGGGAGGGTGGTCTGTAACATGCTACCAGTTGTATAGCAGTTTTGCCTATGGTTAGTTGCACCTGTATGGTCTCTGATGCTTCATGTGTTGCTACTAACCTGGAGGTGTGGGTGTCTTTTATGAATATGGACACTCCCCCTACCTTTGTGGTTCGGCCCGGGTTTTGGGGCCGAAAAGCATGATACGAGGTATAGCCTGGTAGTGCTGGGGTGCTCTCAGGAGCCTTGAACCAGGTTTCAGTTACTGCACAGACGTCAATGTTCTCCATGCTGAGGAGTGCAACAAGATCCTGCATCTGGAGATTTAGACTTCTGGCGTTGAGCAGCATTACCCTTAGTTTTTTTCCATTTTTGTTTTCTAAGGAGGTGGGTTTGTCATTTGAGCCTTGCCTAAAAAAGGCACTATGAGGGTGGCAAGAGCCTTAGCCAATATCCGGAAGCCCAGTGGTGACAGGTGTAAGCCATCCCTTGCGAAGCAGCGTGGCTTGTCCAACATATCATCCCAGGCAGACAGACATTGGATCCCCTTAGAATAACACCAGTACTTGAGCCAATTGTTAAAGCTGATCATCTTGTCTTTGTATTGTGGTATCATTCTTGGTGAGGGCAAGATGCTGCTCAGGGTCAGGGTCATACCAGCCTGGGCTACATAATCGGAGAGCTCCTCTAGGTCTCTTTTTATGTAGTCCAGGGAGGTACGTCTCAAGTCATTCACACCAGCATGGACAATGACGGAGTCATATTTGTACTTGCTTTGGAGTGACCTGAGTGCATGTGTTATGTGGCGGATCCTAGCTCCCGATAGACAGCTGACAGTCACCTTCTCCTTGTTCAGCCTGGTCAGTGGGACATCAGTGTGTCTGACTATGGAGTCACCTATTACTAGTGTATCAGGCAAGGTGTTTGGCCTTATGGGCTGCGATTGGTTGACACACTGATTTATTGAAGTATGTGTTGCATGTGTTTTATTTTGAGGTGGTGGATTTTTGGATGTCTGCTTTGGGAGGCTCTGTTGTTTTGGTAAGTTTTTTATTAGAGCCTCTGAGTATGTCTTTGTGTTTTTATGTGTTTGATTTGCAGTTGTGGTAGGTCTATGTGGGACTGGGATTGTTGTGTGTGTGGTTGCCATCTCCTCCTGTTTGGTCATGCCAGCCCTGAGTTGAGAGAGTTCAGCCTCCAGTTTGGCTATATAGTTGCATCTCTCACATGTATTTGTGTTTGTTGGGAGGAGGAGAGGGTTGTCTGTGTACATGAGACAATTGTAGCATTGTCTCAAGATACCCAGATTGACCAGCTGAACTGGAGACGACGCCAGTAATCTACCACTCGACATGCTACAACAGTATAAGGGAGTGGTATACCTTTAAGGGAAGTGGATATTCACAGGGGTGGTAAGTAGATGTAGTGCTTTACTTAGTACGAGAGTGCTTACTTAGTAGAGAAGTATTGAGAACAAGTGCTAGGCTTATAATACAGTGAGTAGTCTGGTCATACTAAGAGTAGAGCTTCCTTAAGGGAAAATTTGAAGAGCAGACTTGGCGGAGCCAGAAAAAGTTTAACCTTGTTTAACCGGCGCTGCGCTATGCGCACGACCGTGCAAAGCCGTGCAAATGCGGATTTTAATCAGTGAACTACAAAAGAGATAGAAATGGTCCAAAACAACCAATTACTACAGCTTCTTGTGCTGAGGTCACTTCCCCCAAGGACAGGTAGGCTGCTCAAGGCTCCCCACTTCCACTGGTGAGCAAAGAAACTTCCTTCTATCCAAGTAAGGTAATGGACAACACAGGAACTACACCATAGCAAAGAATACAGCAATGCCTGTAAACTGGTCTAAACTAGTCGAGGAAGGCGGGAAAACAAGGATTTTTTTTTGTTTTTTTGGTAGAAACACACAGAAAATGCAGAAACAGTGATAAATTAGTTACACAGGCTAGCACACTTTAGTGGGCAGCCTCCACAGTTAAATTAAACAAACAAACAAGCAAACTTTCGATCAAATTCGACTAAAATGTAACTTTAAGTGCAGATTTTAAAATAATGCAGCAATCAGTTAAAAAACAGTTCAGGCTAGTTCAAGGTAAGCTGCAGAAGCTATTTCAAGTGAAAAAACAGCAAAGATACTTAAATCTAGAAGGTAGTCACTTTTCTGAGTTCCCTGCTGCTAGGACCACTCTGTAAACCCACGTGGAGCTTGTCTGAGCAGTATAGCCAGAAAAAACGCCCAGAGGCGGATTTTAAACAGTGAACTACAAAAGAGCTAGAAATGGTCCAAAACAACCCATTACTACAGCTTCTTGTGCTGAGGTCACTTCCCCCAAGGACAGGTAGGCTGCTCAAGGCTCCCCACTCCCACTGGTGAGCAAAGAAACTTCCTTCTATCCAAGTAAGGTAATGGACAACACAGGAACTACACCACAGCCCAGAATACAGCAATGCCTGTAAACTGGTCTAAACTAGTCGAGGAAGGCAGGAAAACAAGGATTTTTTTTTGTTTTTTTTTTTTGGTAGAAACACACAGAAAATGCAGAAACAGTGATAAATTAGTTACACAGGCTAGCACACTTTAGTGGGCAGCCTCCACAGTTAAATTAAACAAACAAACAAGCAAACTTTCGATCAAATTCGACTAAAATGTAACTTTAAGTGCAGATTTTAAAATAATGCAGCAATCAGTTAAAAAAAAGTTCAGGCTAGTTCAAGGTAAGCTACAGAAGCTATTTCAAGTGAAAAAAGCAAAGATACTTAAATCCAGAAGGTAGTCACTTTTCTGAGTTCCCTGCTGCTAGGACCACTCTGTAAACCCACGTGGAGCTTGTCTGAGCAGTATAGCCAGAAAAAAAATGCCCAGAGGCGGATTTTAAACAGTGAACTACAAAAGAGCTAGAAATGGTCCAAAACAACCAATTACTACAGCTTCTTGTGTTGAGGTCACTTCCCCCAAGGACAGGTAGGCTGCTCAAGGCTCCCACTCCCACTGGTGAGCAAAGAAACTTCCTTCTATCCAAGTAAGGTAATGGACAACACAGGAACTACACTACAGCCCAGAATACAGCAATGCCTGTAAACTGGTCTAAACTAGTCGAGGAAGGCGGGAAAACAAGGATTATTTTTTTTTTGTTTTTTTGGTAGAAACACACAGAAAATGCAGAAACAGTGATAAATTAGTTACACAGGCTAGCACACTTTAGTGGGCAGCCTCCACAGTTAAATTAAACAAACAAACAAGCAAACTTTCGATCAAATTCGACTAAAATGTAACTTTAAGTGCAGATTTTAAAATAATGCAGCAATCAGTTAAAAAAAAGTTCAGGCTAGTTCAAGGTAAGCTACAGAAGCTATTTCAAGTGAAAAAAAAGCAAAGATACTTAAATCCAGAAGGTAGTCGCTTTTCTGAGTTCCCTGCTGCTAGGACCACTCTGTAAACCCACGTGGAGCTTGTCTGAGCAGTATAGCCAGAAAAAAATGCCCAGAGGGCCAAGTGGCATATTCAACCATACGTTCATAGCCACTATCAGCCATTATTACCCACTATCTCGTTATCCAAAGCAACCAATTACCTCATGTTGGGATTCCCATGTCACTTGGAAATGCCTTTATTCTGATTATGACTCATAGTAATGTCAGTCATCATAATTAAATACTATAGTCTTTCAAGAGATCTGATAGAGAAAGCAGATTTCAAATATTATTAGCTACTGTTCAGTTCATCCCTTAAAATTTATACTTTCTTGGTTTGAATTCTTGCAATGAGAGTACTGCAGGGAGCAACAAATATAAAGGACAGTTTTCTAGTTACCGTAGGCAGGGGTAGTTTTTACTTACCCTAGTAAGGAGCAGTTTTCTGGTTACCTCAAACAGGGATAGTTTTTTTAGATACTCTAGGGAAGAACAGTTTTTCAGGTTACCCTGGACAGGGCTAGTTTTTAGTTACCCCCGGCAGGGCTAGTTTTTAGTTATCCTAGGAAAAATAATTTTTCTAGTAATCATGAGCCAAGAGAAGTGTTTTGGATATCCTACCCCTCTATAAAGTAGGGGATATTGTACCCTGCTTACTGACAATGTGATAAATTTGGTATCACACCGTATTTTCACAAGCACTGACACAGGTCATGCTCGACCATTGTTATGAGCTCGATACATGGGGCAGCAGTCTGCAGTCTTTATTATCCTTAACTTCCCTGCCAACATCCTCTCGCTGACCCAAACTTCTGCCACAAACCAGACCAATATGTATCTCACTTCTGTGGCACTAAGTTGGCTTAATACACATTTAATTGTTGCTGTAAATTTGACTGCAAAATCAAGTAGCAATTTTGCAAGTAGTTTTCATCTGTTTAAGCCTACTATCAGAGACTATCCTACATTTTCATAAATCATTAATTTTTTTGAGCGCCTTTGATGTAAATATCTTTACAAACATAGGTGTGTTCAAAAGATAATTATAGATATACATATACAGTAAAAATGAATAACATTTCAAATGCAGAGGGGTTTAAGAGATTCTTTAAGTAAATTCTAAGTACATCTATCTCTATATACCTAATATCTCAAAGTATATCAGGCCTTTCTCTGGGTTATTTTTAATACTGTTTTTTTATTACAAGTTGAGTGATAACTTGGAACATCAGCAAATGTATATATTCAAGCTAAGCAGGTAAAAGAACAAAAATAAAACTACAGTGAATGAAACCTAAGAATGAACTAAAGGAGCTATACATTTCCAGGTATTGCTTGGCCAGTTACACTGAGAAAGCAAGAATCCTGGGTGTGTAAAATACTCTTTACTGTAGTTTATCTATGTAGCTTAACTTGTATGACTGTCTTACAGCAGCAATGTTCTGCTTTCCAGATCCTAATCACGCTAACAAAATCATCAGTCTTGAATGTTCTTTCACGTGAATATAATTCCCTTCTTATCTTGGCACTTATAATAAGAATCTTTTTTTAAGGAAGCCTGCATTCAGCTGCTTGTAATCCAAGATTTTAATAGATCTAAATGCATTTTATTCCATGTTTCTATTGTAATAATTCCCTTTTGTTTTTTATTTTGCTGATACTAGGAAGGCTGCATCCTGTTTATGGCATAAGTTATCACCATAGCGACATACTGTAATATCACTTGTAAAAAACTTAACCTCCGCAAGCAGAACAGGTATCTGTTCATGTTGTTACACAAATAAAGGGCTGTAAATAAAAACAAATAGATTCATAGATTCATGCAAATTACAGCTTTATCTCTATAAGCATGTAGTTACTTACAGCAAAACATGTATGTATAGTCACTGCAGCCTAACAGTGTAACACAGAATTAACACTATGGACTGGTAATGCGTTCTGTCTTGTACTCCTGGGTTCAATTCACTCAGGCGCTATTTCCAACCGCTTTCATTCTAAATAGTCATTTAAAGAGAAAATACTACTGAATTAAACCTGAAAAGAGGGACTTGTGACTACTGGACTTGGTAAGTTATTAGATAAGTAATAAAAACAGGAGGAACTATTTTATTTGTGTTGACTGAATATGATAATAGCCATAATGCCTGAGCTGTTAACAGCATTCTTTTTTTTATAAAATAGTACTAAGTCTAAGTTGAGTTTGACAAAATGAAACTTTTTTTTTCTTTTTCTTTAGAATCTCCAGGAAACTTTAATGAAGCAGATAAGTAGACACCTGACTAAAAATTGGATATGCAGCTCTTTTCTGGTGCACCATTTTGTGCGGTATGTTGATGGGTTCTTGAATGTTACTGAAAATTCCCTAGCCTCTGAGCAATTGGAAAACACCTACTTTACTTTTGTCACTTCACCTGACAGTAACATTTTGGAAGTAAGGAACTCCAGTGCTATGGATACTGGGAATGACATAGCTCAAAGCTGCTGGTCAGTGACACCTCTGCATATCCAATTACAATGTATCATCACATTAGCGGTACTGTCTGCTGTCATCATATCTTTCATGACATCAACATTAATCCTCTACATCCGATTAGCCAAACGTCAGAAGAGGCGACCAATAAGAAATATACCAACCCTTAGATATCCCAAGATTCTGACTCGTCACAAGACTGCTGCCAACCTCTGGATGCAGCCAACAGTGACACAAGAACAAATATCAGACTTTTGGTACAATAACAGGGCAAATGCAAAGGACACATTGCTAGAAAATGATCGGTCTAAAGCATGTGCAAATGGCAGTTGTGTATGATATGTATCAGTCAAATTTTTGTCTAGAAGTCTATTTTGTTATGATCATTTCTTGTCTCACTGATACTTGTAGTACTTGCAACTGGGGTTTTAAATGGATTGTTGTTCATTTGAACTTTCTGATGTGGGAGATAAGCTGGTGTTTTCAGGAAACACTACCTTCCTTAAAGTGGGGAAGTCAAAACAGTAGCTGGGTAAGTCAAGACAATTACTGCTTGAGAAAACAGGTACTAGGCAGGATGGGGTTTTAATAAATGAAAAAAATAAATGCAGACTAGCCAGCTTTAGCTGTTGATATTATTAGAAAAAGGACACTGGATCATGGGAGATTTATTTTTCATACACTATCCACTGTTGAAAGAAAATGTGCTAAGTTTAACTTATGCAGGGAAAAAGAGGGTATCAAAAACAGGAGCACAACTTTACTGTCCCAGAATGCAACAGAAGGAGGGGATCAGTGGAGAGAACAAAGTTCCTTTTGTGTTTGAACAAGTGGTAAAATCATTTAACACACAGTATTTGGAGCCACCTTATTATACTGGCAGGAGACTGTTACTTTGTCCATAACAACATCTCTAATTTAAACTCTCACAGTCATATTCATTCAGGATAAATCACATCAAAATGGATCAGTAAAAAGACCCTTCTACCAGGGATGCTGCCATATAAAGGCAATCATTGCTGGTGGCCAAAGTCATACATCTCATTAATTAAACATTAACAGTGATATTTTGTAACTGGAGATTATATATAAATAGTTATTTGTACTGTCTGTATTTAGTCCTCGGTTGTTCTCCAGTGAGGGAGGAGTCTAAGTGTATGAAGGTCAGTCAGTTCCAGACCACAAGGCCACACTTGCCTGTGGGTTTTCCAAAACTGGATTTCTTTTCCCTGTCAGTGTTAAGGTACAGAGTTATAAAAAGAAGATGATGGAAGAAGCGAAGTCTGCTGTACAGAGTGGGTGTATGCAGGATCTGCCACTCAAACTTAGTGTTTTGGGTGAACTTTTGATATGTACAGTGGACCACGACATGCTGGTCTTTGTCTTAGTATTTATAGCAAAACCAGGCTATATCCCCGTGAGGGGAATAATATGCGTTAATATAGACTGCTTGGATGGTGACTGAACTGTCACAATGTCCATTTCTCTGCTGGTGACGTAAAAAAAATTACAATATAAATAGGATGGTGTACACAGGACTTTAGAACACCCTTAGTGAAAATGTTTATCTTTTCATAGAAACTGTCATTTTGCTCAGCCAGAGGTAGCAAAAATCAGTCTTTGTCTAACTGGTCTCAGCTAAATTGAATAACCTCTTTGCTACAGTTTGCATACGTTTGCCTATATTTATGGTTGTATCCAGAAAAAAGTACTTGTAAATCAGGACATCCGTCTTTTTATCAAACACATGAATGAATAAAATAAAGGCCTGAACTCTTGATGAAGCACTTCTTTGGAGTTTTCCTTAAGGTTTTATGCTAATCATGACGTTGTTTGTTTATTGCAAAATGGTCCTTTTTGAAACTGTGCCATGTTTCTACAGAAACAGAATCGGCAAATATGATGAGTAATACTGCATGAAGGGTATTTCTTTCAGCTGCCCCCCCCCCACCACCACCAAAAAAAAAAAGAAAAGATAAAAAGAAAAAAAGGAAAAAAAGAAAAAGTAATTAAAACTGTAATTATGGATTTTTTAACATTGTAAGCTTAGATTCGTGTAGACTAGAAGCTGGCCTTAACAGATTACTATGGAGAGGTTGAAGGGAAAACAGCAGTTAAAGTCAGTCAGAAAAAAAAACATAGAAAAGAGACTGACAACGTGGTAGCAGATAGGTAAAGAAAGCCACAGGCTTAAACAGCCACAAAAACCTGTTTTCAGAACTAAAGATTTGTGTGAAGATGAAAGATATTTATCCAACACAGCCAATGGTGAAAGGTAAATCCCAGCATAAAAACACCTGCAAGCGTCTGAAAACAAATGCCCTGTGGTGTAATAAGATCAGTCTGGGATCTTAATATACAAAAACCTTAGATGTGGGTACTGCTGTACACAAAACAGAGATGAGAATGTAGGGACACTATAGCTGCTTGAAAAGTGAAATTGCGTCATTGTCAGTAGCATCAAAGAAAAAAGATACAAAAGTTTGGTATCTACTTCTATGAAGCGCAGGCCAACACAGAAGGTCTTTGGCTAACAAAGTTTGCAGATGACTGCAAACTAGGAGCCATAATCGAAAGGCCTAATGATGTGGACAAACTACAAAAGGGCCTCAATGAGACAGATACCTGGTGTCAAAGCCATGGCCTGAAGCTCAATGCCAAAAAGTGTATTGTCATCCCCTTTGGTAAAAACTCTGTACACATGAACTACAACATAGCTGGTAGTCTACTTAATGCCGAAAATGTGATAAGAGACCTTGGGACACAGGTGGACAGTAGTCTCTCCTTTGATAATCACATCGCCACAGTGGTCAGGAAATCCTTCTACGTGGCTCATCTCATCACAAAAGGATTCTCATCCAGAAAAGAAGAGGTCATTGTTCCCCTCTACTCATCACTCATTAGACCCATTATAGAGTACAACACCCGTTTTGGTATGTACCTCACAAGACATCTACAACAACTGGAAAGACCACAGAAATACCTCACAAAGAGGATTACTGGCCTCAAACATATGCCCTATGCAGTCCGTCTCAAAAAAAGTACAGTTTTGTACCTACCATAAATGTAAATGTCCGAGAGGTATGCATCTGCAGTCCTAACATGGGTTGTCCTGCCTCAGGCAGCCCTTCAGTCGGCCGGATTCCAAAGTCTGGGTCTGGCCTCGGCTGATGTCGCACTTCACCCGACGTCATAGCTGCTGTCAATTGGGTATAAAGGCATCAGCCGACGCCATTTTCCTCAGTGTTTCTTGCCCCAGATGCCAGGTGCCCTCTAGGAAGGCTAAATTTGGATAAATGCAAATGATTCCAAACAGTAGAGAGCAAATAAAAATAAACATGTATATACATATATACAAACAAATACACCATAATAGATTCCCTCAGCTAGCTACAAGATGGGCAAATACCCTAGGAGTACCACAGAGGGGAAGGAGGGTGGGTAATCCTGACTGCAGATGCATACCTCTCGGACATCTACATTTATGGTAGGTACAAAACTGTACTATGTCCTTCAAGGATGCATCTGCAGTCCTAACATATGGGTAGAATACCATAGCCAAACTGGGGGAGGAGGCACTAAGAAGATTATGGTGTAGTTAAGATCCCTTGCAAAACAGCAGTGGCAAAACCTGCTCGGGATCTGGAGTATAAAGGTAGATTATAATGCTTGGCAAATGTATGCACGGAGCTCCAAGTAGCAGCCTCTAAAATGTCTTTGGTAGCCACTCCTGAAGAAAGCTGTAGTAGTGGCAGTAGCCCTTGTGGAGTGAGGTCTGATGTTTTCTGGAGTTGTCTTTCCATGAAAAGAGTAACAAAATCTAATGCAATTTCCTATCCATTTTGAGATTGTCTGTTTTGAAATTGCTTTTCCTTCCATTCCTGTTGCATATGCTACCAGAAGCTGGTCAGTTTTTCTATTGTTCTTGGTTCTGTCCAGGTAGTAGCGCAATTGCCTGTGCACATCCAAGGTATGCAGTAGTCTTTCTCCCCTGTTCTGTGGGTTGGGGAAGAATGTTGGTAGGTGGATTGCTTGGGTTAATGATACCCTGGAGACCACCTTTGGCATAAAAGTAGGATTAGTTCTCAAGGACACTCTATCCTGATGGAAGATAAGGAAGGGCTGTACTGCCATTAATGCCTGTAATTCAGAAACCCTTCTTGCTGAAGTGATTGCAAGCAAGAAAGCAGTTTTCCAAGATAAGAACTGTAATTCTGCTGTTGCTGCTGGTTCAAAAGGGGGAAGTGTTAACTTTTCTAACACAAAGTTCAGGTCCCATGTAGGCAAAGGTGGCTTCCTTGGAGGCTTTACATTTTTAATTCCTCTCAGAAACTGCCTGAGTAGAGGATGAGAGAAGACTGGAGGATCCATGTTGTATTCTGCTGAAATTGCTGATGCATGAATCTTAATGGAGGAGTAAGATAGGCCATTGTGGAAAAGCTCTGCTAAATATTCCAGGATGTTAGCTATGTTTGCCAATGATACATTTTCTCCTTTGCTGCACTCCAAATGAGGTATCTTTTCCATTTTGCTGAATAAGTTTTCCTTGTGGAGGGTCTGCGAGCCTCCAGGATAATGTCTTTAACCCTTTGAGATAAATCTGGGTTATTTTGTTTTATGTAATGTTCCAAGCAGCTAGCTGCAGTGTTTTCAAGTTTGGATGCAGGATTTTGAAGTTGTTCTGTGTTAGCAGTAAAGGAACTAGAGGTAGAGGCCATGCGTGTGCCGAGACATACTCCTCAGTAGCGGGTACCAATGCTGCCTCGGCCAGTCTGGAGCTATCAGGATGATCCTTGGGTGATCTTCTTTGATCTTCAGTAGCACTTTGTGCATCAAAGGAAGAGGTGGGAATGCATATGCTGTCAGGTTTTCCCAACTGAAGGATAGGAGTCCACCTTCCAAGCAAGTGGGTGGTATGTCCTTGTGCAGAATTTTCTCAATTGGTGGTTGTGTGGGGATGCGAACAGGTCTATTTCTGGTAGTCCCCATTTCTTTGTAATGGATTTGAAGATGTCTGGATGCAGCATCCATTCGTGGGCATCCATGGTAGTTCTGCTTAAGATGTCTGCTAGTATATTTTCTTTTCCTGGCACAAATATGGCCTGGAGCTGAATGTTGAGGTTCAGGGCCACATTCCAGAGGTCCATTGCCATCCGGCATAGAGGATATGAATGTGTGCCTCCCTGTTTGTTGATATACCACATAACTGTGGTGTTGTCCGTCCTTATCAGCAAATGACCTTGTTGAAGAAACGGTCTGAATGTCTGAATTGCCTGTTTTACTGCCAGCATCTCTTTTTGATTTATGTGTAGATTCAGCTGGTCTTGTGTCCATAAGCCTTGTATGCACTTGTCCACCATGTGTGCCCCTCAACCGAGGTCTGAGGCGTCCGTGGTGATAGTCTGGCTTGGGTGAGGCCTGTGGAAAGGCAGTCCTTTGTTCAATTGACAGGCCTGAGCCCACCACTGGAATTCTTGCTTCAGGCATGGAATTATTGGAATTTGGGCTTCTAGGCTGTGCTTGTGCTGAGACCATAAATTCCTTAGGTACCATTGCAACTTCCTCATATGTAGTCTGGCATGTGGAATCAATATTATGCAGGATGCCATGTAACCCAGGGCTTGCAGGACTTTCCTTGCTATAAGCTGGTTCTGCGTTGTTAATGCCATGAAATAGAGTGGTAGTTGCTTTTGCTTTTCTGCTGTGAGGAATGCCATTTGATTTGATGTGTCCAGTTCTGCACCCAAGAAAGTTATCCTTTGGGATGGTATCAGCCTTGACTTTTTTATGTTGACTGTGTATCCCAGGGCTTGCAATAGGTGAATAACCTTTCTCAAATCTTTTGTTAATTTGTTTTGTTGTCCGCTTGTAACAGGCAGTCGTCCAGGTATGGATAAATTTGAATTCCCTGAAGCCTGCAATGAGCAATTACTGATGCCAGGCATTTCGTGAATACTCTGGGCGCAGTAGATAAGCCAAAAGGCAATGCTGAGAATTGATAATGCTCTGATCCTGCAAGAAATCTGAGGTATCTTCTGCAATCTGGTCGTATGGGGACGTGCAGGTATGCCTCCTTGAGATCTAGAGTCACCAGCCAAGACTCCTTGCCCAGCATGGGAAGAAGTTGCTGTAGGGTCAGCATCTTGAATTTTGGAACAATGAGATATGTGTTCAGAGCGGACAGGTCGAGAATAGGTCTCCATTGGTTTTCCTTTCTTGGTACCAGGAAAAGTCTGGAATAAAATCCTTGTCCTTGTTCCATAGACGGTACCTTTTCTATAGCTCTCATCCTTAGTAAGTGGTCGATTTGTTCTAGAGCGTTTGTTTTTTGGTTTGGTGGTAGGTTTGGCATTCCTCTCTTCCTTGGTAGAGTATGGAAGTGAAACCTGTAACCTTTGTCTATTGTCTGTAAAATCCATTTGTCTCCTGTAATGTAATGCCAGTTTACTGAAAATAAGGCTAGCTTTCTGCCTAAGGGTGCTTCTAGTTGTTCCCTGGTAGGCGGTATCAGAGCCAAGTCACTGTGACTGTCCTGTGGAAGTGGTAGTGGCTGGATCTGTGGCAGTACTTCTCTGGTTGTTAGGCTGCCACTGACGTCCCCTGTAGGCACCTCTGGATTGACCTCTGCCTCTTGGGCGCCTATTTCTGCCTCTCTGTGCTCTGGTGGTGTCTGGAAAGGACCAATTCTTCGAAGGCCAATTCCTACTAAACCTCGGAGGCTGGACCTGTAAGAAATCCTTGACTGTTTGGACAGATTTTGCTTTTTCTTCCACCTTCTTTAACACTTGCTGTGCAGGGGAGCCAAACAAACTGTGTTTTTCCATGGGAGCATCTATGAGCTTTGACTTTACATGGTCTGGTAAGGATTGCTCTTTTAACCATGCATGCCTTCTGATCACTGTACCAGTCATAGCTGATCTAAAGGAAGCCTCCAGTGCATCATAGCCGCATTTTAAGGAATGATTACTGACCTGCTGAGTGTTATGTACCAAATCCTGAAGGGACTTACGGTCTATAGGTTCAGGAGAGGACAGTTTTTTAGTTAGCTGATCTAACAAAAATTCCTGATACTGAATCATGTGGAATTGACAGTTTAAGGCCCTAGCCGAAAGAGTAGCAGAAGTATAAACTTTTTTACCCCATCTCTCTAATGCTCTAGATTCTCTTTCAGATGGGAGGGGGTTTTGGCAGAGGCAGCTGCTACAGCTTTGGGGCCCTGTGAAATAGTTTCAGGATCTGCAATAGGAGCCTTATACAAGTGATAATGTGTGTCCAGGACCCTGTAGTATCTGTCGGGCTTAGCAGGGGCCGGGGGAAGAGAGTCAGGGGCAGTACAAGCATCATTAAATGCATCATCCACAACTGTAAGTACTGGAGGAATGGCTAAAGGCCTATGCTGTGGCAAATGTAAAAGGTCCTAAGCCTTTTCCTAGAATCTGAAAAATCCTGGCCCTGCCATTGAAATTGTTCTCTCATAGCATGCAAGGTTTCCCCAAAAGAAAATTCCTCAGGAGGAGAGGCAGAAGGAATGGAGTCTTCTGCGTCAGAGTCCTCATATGGAGAATAAGGGCCTTCTGGAGGATTTGAGTTTTCTGAATCATCAGAGGAATAATCTGTAGAAACTGGCTCAGGGGGCTCTGCTCTAGGCCTCTTCTCTGGAGGGAGATGAGAGGCCCTGTCAGGGTGAGGTTGGGATCCCCTGATCAAAGAAATGAGATCCTCTGCCAGGCTAAGCATTTGGGTACTAGAGCTAGGCCTGTGTGAGGGGGTTTTAGCAGGCAAGGCCTTAGAAGATTTAGCTGCTTTAGCCCTAGAAAAAGCCTTGATAGACATGGATGCAGGGGGCCTAGCAGCTCCACGTGCAGGAGTAGATATGTCTAAGGGAATAGTATCTGATAAATCCTGAGAACCTGCAGCAGCAGGTGGAAATTCAGTAGCAGATTCAGCCATGCTGGATGAGGCCTCGGTTGTAGGAGGCATGCTTTCGGCCGAAGGAAGAACCGAGGACTCGGTTTCAGCCGAAACCGAGACACTCGTGGTTGGCTTAACCGCGGTTTCGGCCGAAACCGCGGACCGCGAATGTCGGTCCTTTTCCTTACGCTTTTTAGCTAATTGTGAAGTCGGAGTCTCCGACAAGCTGCTACGTCGTGGTCTGGGCCTAAGCAAGGAAGGCAGTAAGAGTGGAAATCCTTATGAGGTATTTGTTTCCCACAAGTTAAACAGTTATTTACTTTTTCTGACATCGGCTGAGGCAAGAAAGAGTCCCCAACGGGGTACTTAGCTTTTTAGAAGTCTTCGGTAGTAGTAATCTCTGGTTCTGACCGACCGGCACTTGCGAACAGCTTCTGCTTCGGGCACCACGCGGCAAGAAAGACTGGGGAAAATGGCGTCGGCTGATGCCTTTATACCCAATTGACAGCAGCTATGACGTCGGGTGAAGTGCGACATCAGCCGAGGCCAGACCCAGACTTTGGAATCCGGCCGACTGAAGGGCTGCCTGAGGCAGGACAACCCATATGTTAGGACTGCAGATGCATCCTTGAAGGACATCTACAGCTTTACTCCATTGCATATCACCTACTCAGGGGCGATCTCTGCCTAACATACAAAGCTATGTCAAACCCAGAGCTGTTGGACATGCTCCACTTAAAAAAATCCCAATCCCTCCAAGCTACACGCGCTAGGGACCTTAACCTTGTCACCACAATAAACAGAACATGCTGGAGGGATAGATTCCTGTCCCAGAGACTTCCCATACTCTGGAACAGACTACCTATCTATGTCAAACACAGCTCCTCATTAGCACTCTTCAAGAAAAATCTTGATGATTGGATGGGAAATGGGAAATTCACCCCGGGGATCACTTCTGTGGCTCTGCTCGACAGGGGCACAGGAAAATCATTTTCTTGGGTGGCGAAAGTCAGGGTACATTTTTTGGCTAGGCTTGTATGGGCCCTAGGGCCGATAGCCTAGTACCTACCTATGAACCTATGAACTATTAACAGCCTGTCTGTCCCAGTTAAAGCAGAGCTCTAGATGCCTGTGACATCACACACAGTGTAACAAAGAATCAAAAAGTCCTGTGCCTGTCTTGGTACGGTAAATAAGCTCAGTGTATCTGGGTGCATTTCTTAGGTTTGCTATTGCTTTTAAACCCACTATATGACTTTGCACTGATAGGCTGCACTAAACTGAAACATTGACTGAATAAGTAGGAAAAGTGAGGAAGTGCAAATTATTTAAACAAGCAAATAAAACTGAATAAATAGGGACAGTAAGTGACTAAACCATTAGTTAAACCCTAGGTACTACCAGTTCTTATCACTCTCATGTAAAACAGAACTACAGAAATTGCCATTGTCCCAGTCCCCTTTAGTAAAACACATCACACCGAATGACATTTGACGACCCTTATTAAACTTCCATAACATGGCTTTTATAACCAATATTAATTACAAATGAACATAGTACAGCTGATTTTAATCACAGCATAAACATCCCTGTAATGTCAATCAGAATAGCCTGACTTTACCTATCCTGACCCAGTATGCAACATCCATACCTCTACTCAGTTACTTTAGGAATTACACATCCCACCAAGTCCTTTACTTATGAAGCAGCATCCAACAACTCACTTCATATACCATTTATTGAATTACACATCCCACCAAGTCCTTTACTTATGAAGCAGCATCCAACAACTTACTTCATATACCATTTATTGAATTACACATCCCACCAAGTCCTTTACTTATGAAGCAGCATCCAACAACTCACTTCATATACCATTTATTGAATTACACATCCCACCAAGTCCTTTACTTATGAAGCAGCATCCATCAACTTACTTCATATACCATTTATTGAATTACACATCCCACCAATTCCTTTACTTATGAAGCAGCATCCAACAACTCACTTCATATACCATTTATTGAATTAAACATCCCACGAAGTCCTTTACTTAAGAAGCAGCATCCAACAACTCACTTCATATACCATTTATTGAATTCCACATCCCACCAAGTCCTCTACTTAAGAAGCAGCATCCAACAACTCACTTCATATACCATTTATTGAATTCCACATCCCACCAAGTCCTCTACTTAAGAAGCAGCATCCAACAACTCACTTCATATACCATTTATTGAATTACACATCCCATCAAGTCCTTTACTTAAGAAGCAGCATCCAACAACTCACTTCATATACCATTTATTGAATTACACATCCCACCAAGTCCTTTACTTAAGAAGCAGCATCCAACAACTCACTTCATATACCATTTATTGAATTACACATCCCACCAAGTCCTTTACTTAAGAAGCAGCATCCAACGACTCACTTCATATACCATTTATTGAATTAAACATCCCACGAAGTCCTTTACTTAAGAAGCAGCATCCAACAACTCACTTCACATACCATTTACTTAATTACCCCTCCAATTAAATAAGCAACGTCCTTACCTCTGCTCACTTATATTTACCACTTATAGCCTCCAACTGCTCACTTTCTTTTCCCAATTTATTGGAATGAACATCCAAACACCAGAGGAGGAACAAAAGAGGGCAAGCCTATCCCTATTCTCTGCCCAACAGCCTGACCAAGCTGTTCCCTCTTTCTCCTACAAGCATATCAACAACCTAACCACCCATAAAAGAGAAGGGGTGGCTCAGTCAAACATGATTTGGTGTACCCATCTTCCCTAAAACCCAGCTGGATCCCTATCAGCAACCCCAAAAGCCCAGCTTTATCAGCACTGAAAATCACCACTTGATTAACAGTTAAACCAATGATCCTTTCCCAATACTAACCTAACCATATCTTTGCTTACTTCTATTAACTAACTTCTCACTCATTCCAACTACCAATGTTACCTTATAATGAGCCCTAAGACATTACCTACCGTAGGCGACACCAAAAACATTTACCCAATGCTGCGTGAAACCACACAAGGCAACTGCCTACCATCCCTAATAACAGCCATATATAATAAAGTCCACGAGCAATCCTGCCATCTTCTCCAAATGTCCAATACAAACGTATCACCTAATGAACATCCACACCTTTGCTGACCCTCAAAACATTTTCAGAATAACTCACTACAGCCCTAACAAATGACACAGAACTACAACCGCTTGAACGCCATTTCCCAAGACCCATCCCCGCACGAGCCCATCTTTACAAACTCTACCACTATCATATTAACCAAGTTAAAACTGGACCTCCATTCCCTCAACTTTCTCTGCCTGCCAACTTGAAATCAACTTCCATCCAACATCCCTTATGCAGACAACCCACCTTGCTGATAACCAAGGCACAAATCAAGCCCCCAAAAATATGAACCAACCCTCCTGTCACATTTGAAATCAACAAAATTAGTATGAGCAATGCAATGCATTTACCAGAGCTCTACCTCCTAATGCTTCCTTTTCAGCCTGTCACCTCACATCTGATAGTGAAACAACCAGAAACATCTGTTAGAAAACTCAAAACCATGTCCTCCCTAATGCATATAACTTTAGTCTGGACACAGAAATACCTAGTTTCTACATATCCCCAATCCTCACATACCTGCAATGCCCTTCAAACCTGACCTACTATCAAAAGCGCACTTAATAACCTCCAACCTCCTGTCTATCCAATACCCACCCAAGGGACCAAGGAAAGAGTCCACATGCTATTCTCTAAAACCCTAACCTGGTATGTGATGTAAACAGTATCTACATGGGGGACAACTGTCTTCCCAAGAATACCACCTAAAATTAGACACCAGCTTCCTGTCAGGCAGAACACATCACTGACCCTCAACAAATACTGTTTAAGCAACTGGATGGGTAACTAAATTCACGCTACAGGTTACCCCATCTGAAAGCAAGGGCTGAACTTTGCCAACTTGCAATTGCCCTGGAGTCATTAGCCTAATAACCCTACAATCTTATGACTGTTGTGAATCAACCACACCCGTGGAAATCCCACGCCCCCATAAACAATCCCCAACACTGTTTTAATCTTTCCCAAAACGTACCTCCTTTGTGACCTTGTTGTGCACCCCCCTGGTGACTGGGACATCTGCTGCAACTGCCCTATCAACTTTTGGGCCTCCTTCATTCTGACCATCAACCAAGGTCCACTGTGCACCTTCCCACCAACTGAAGGTGTAAATTCACTGTCAGCCCATTCATTAATGCTACTTCTTCAACTTTGCAGTCTTTCAGATGCACCTCCTTCTAGTGACTGACTAATATCCACTCTACACTCCTTTACGTGTAGTCTCACCATGCAGGACTCCTACAACCTGATCAACCATACCATAAATGCTGTCTTTCTGCAACCTCCTTGCACACCACTCCAATACCAGAAACTGAAAACTAATCTGCAAAAGAAAAGAAACTGTAAGCACTCTGCACCCATAAAACAGGATTATAGCTCGCAACCTATCCTCAGAACTTTCTGTCTCCCAAATGGGGAACTCTAGCCTCCACAATGTGAAACAATGTACAAATGTGCAACTAATAGCTCACTAGTAACCTTGCCTTACCCCTGGGATCAGGCACTAACAGAGTAATGTTGCTTTTTTTCTTCCCCTGCCCCCCCCCATCTGCCTCTTTCACCCTTCATTACATCTGGCAGATTAGCAGGGCCAGACTTTTTAAACCATAGTCGATGACAGCTCAGTGAAGGCATGTCTGCGAAGCAATTAAAGACTAAGCTATGGAACTCAGTAAATGATCTATAATATATACCCTTTTTTAATTATTCAAAGTATATGCCTGGCATATCTGGTTTTAAATCAAGGACTTTGGTGACCATTACGCAGGACCTACCACAGGCCCCAAATATAAGGAAGGCAGAACTAGGAACAATTTTATTTAACACCCTCTCAATAGAAGTGGAGAGCATAACAAGATTGCCTTCCTGTTACTCCACCATACCATAGTCTTCCTTCCTAACCTAGCTTCACTAGTTGTAGACCCAAATGCTTAGCCACTGCATTACATGTAAATATGTCTATACTGTCATACTGTACTTCTCTGTAATGCAGCCCTTCTCCTCTGGTCTCCACTGAAAATGGGCCACTGACTCAGTTGCACCAACACTGTCAACAGACATCAAAATAATTAAATAACTAAGGTTGTAAATCATAAAATAATGACAGACATTTGAGCCCCAGACTTCACCCTCCTTCGGAAAACTACATGCTAATGCAAAAGTTGTCATTCTATCAACTTTCTATGCTTGAAAAGAAAAATTTAAAAAGTGTCCACAATTTTGGGCCTTTGTTCCCCCTTATTTATAGCTATGTCCAGATTTTGTGGTCTAAGAGGGTGAGAGGTATCTTCCTAGGTGAGTACTGGGCTATTGGCACAAGATACTTTGCAAACCTAGCCAATAATACCCAGAATATGAAAATATTATATCTTAATTCCCCAGATATGGGATAGGGTAGTATCAGGGTAGAAGGTCACTGTATATTGGAGCCCTGAGTCATTTTACAGACTGCCTCTGCCCATAAGGGATAAGGGACATAGTCAGTGTGACAGGAGTTAATTTATGGTTCCCCACCCATTTATCCAAATTCTTTTGAAGAGATTGAGGGATGCCCTTTGTGTTATGAAGATGGGAAGTTTATTCCATACCTAAGTCGACTTTGGTATACAAATCTGTCTCTCCAGCAAGTTCTTATAGGTTCATAGGTTCATACTAGGCTATCTGCCTGTGCCTCTGTCGAGCAGTGACACTGAGGTAATCCCTGGGGTATATCATCTCGCATCCATTGGTCAAGCTTCCTCTTGAACAAGGCCAGCCAGGTGCTCTGCCTCACATGATTTTGTTCCACAGCATAGGAGTCTTTGGGTGATGAATCTATCCTCCGGTTTAAGTCTCGTGGCTCTGATGGATCTAGATTTTTGAGGTGAAGCATATTCATCAAATCTGGGTTTGACATGGCCTTGTATGTTAGGCAAAGGTCACCACTGAATAGAGCTGGAGTTCTTTCAGTCGGGCAGCATAGGACAGATTTTTGAGACCCTTTATCCTTTTGGTGAGGAACTTTGTGGCCTCTCCAGCTGCTGCAAGTGTCGGGTCAGATACATTCCGAATGGGGCATTGTACTCAATCATTGGTCTGATGAGTGATGAGTAAAGGGAGACTATGACCTCCATGATAAGGTGGGCAATGTAGAAGGTCTTCCTAACTACTTTAGCTACATGGGTGTCAAATGACAGACTACTATCAACCTGGGTCCCCAGGTCCCTGATAACTTCTTGCTCAGTGCTCAGTGGGATTATTTGTAGCTTGTAGGTAGGGGTTGTTTTTTTTTCGGTTATGACTATGCATTTTTCATTTTTAACTTTTTTTAGTGGCTCTGGGCACCAGTTATATCCGTTTCTGTGACCTTCTGAAAGGATATCTGTGTCGATGTGTTTTTCTACTATAAGCCCAGTTTGCAGTCATCTGCAAACTTTGTCATAACCCTCCTGTGTTTGCTTGTACAAAGTAGATGACTGAGCCCTGTGGGACACCACTTGTGACAGGCTTTGAGTCTGACATGGCGCAACTCTGACCCTGTGGGTTCTGTCACTCAGCCAGTTTGCAACCCATCTTGTGATGTATGGGTTAACATTTAAGCTGATGAGTTTTTCATGATACCGGCTGTATGGACTGCCTTTCCTCATCAATGGCTTTGGTGACGTCAACCAAGTTTAAAAGGCATGATCTGCCTTGACAAAGCCAAACTGGGTTGGATCCAAAGTCTATGTCTTTATTTATGAGGTCCATTATGATCCTCTCCATGGCTTTGCAGATAAGGTTTGTGAAGTGGGACCACAGTTGCAGTATGTATCCAGAGGTAAGACTTTGATTAAACAGCTGTCCTAGCTGTGGGTTTAATTCCTCATTGAGTTCATGGACACCATCATAAATATCTGTTAGTTATAAATAAAGTTCTGGTCCCTGAAACGTGTTTCCTGTGATTAATGTTCTTGCAAATATTAAACATGTGTTTCTTCCACTGAAAACAGAGAAGGAAATTTGTGGGTGTCATAGGCCAGAAAAGTTTCAATTTACACTTGCAAATCGTAAATTGTGTGACTCTGAACAAGTCACTTAACCAGTGTTTGTGCATCAACCTAGTAAAGGGACAATTGTATCCGGCAGACTTACAATGTTAACAAAAATAAATAAATAAATACATAATATTCCTGCCTCTCATAGTAGATATCAACAGTCTCTACTGACCAGAACATAGATACCCTGCAACTTAAGATGACTTCTTAGCACCAGACAGCACTTCTAGCCACAGATTACCTGTTCCTTATAGTCACCATCACTAATTTGACCAGCTCCTGTGCTCCAGCTATTGGCAATCTATGCAGTCTTTCTTGACAGCTATCTGAGCAGTAGCCACCTGTTATGCTAACGTACTACCTGGCCACATAACTGCCTACATTAGTTCTCATGCCATGAATACGGGCATCCTGCTGCCATTTATGTCCTATATGCATCAGACAGCTTCAAGAGAAAACTTATCTTTCCAATGGAGTCAGACTGCAGAGCCAATAGTAGAGTAATGGGCACATCTCACTGAAAATAACGATAACCCATCCGTTATTTAAATAATGTGTCCAACACCATGTGTGTGCAATACAGCATACGCATTTATATGCTTAATAAGCGATATTATAACACTAAATTTCATGAGTAACTGACACATTTTTAAAGATAGTCTGTATTTCATATAAGTTCTTATTGTCTGGAATAAACACAACCAAAGGAAACTCACAGAGTCCCATCCCATCCACAGCAGCAATCCCCTAGCATGACAGAGCAGCGGACCCCTGGTACTGCAACAGAGCCAAACCCCCCCATCCAAGGAGTAGTTTAATTTTTTTTCCCTGATGTTTACAAACGGATGCGCATACTTCACCACTCACACCCACCCCATCAGAAATGTACCAGTGGGAAAACAGGCAGCCAGCAGCCAATCACCATGATGCCCAACCAAAGCCCACAAAAGATGCCAACCTGGAAGATAAAAGGAAAGCCCGTGAATACCACACAAAATCCCTCAAGCAGTCAGTCTTGTCGAATGGAAGTCAAGCTCTGGAGCCTCCTCATGACCCGCCGGAAACCAAAACACACTCACCTCACCATTACTATTATTTATTTATTTTTTTTTCAAAAACAGACCAACATCTATACAATTCCTTTCAATGCAGGACACCTGAGGAATCCAGAACAGGCAGGGGGGAAGACAAAGGCCCACACAATGACAGTTCCCACGCACCATGCCAGGAGACCCAACAAAACAACAATCAGTGAGACCGAGACCAAAGCACATCCCCTCCAACCACCTCAGTCCAGAGCAACCACCAGACAGCAGCAAGCTCCACAAACCACATCATCCCTAAAAACACCATCTGCACATCGTGCGAACTCCGCATTCCTCCAAGCCACATGCTGAAAACAAGACACCTGGCTCGGTCAACAAGAAAATCAAAGCAAGCCACACACAGACAAGACAAATGAGGCCCGGCAAAAACTATTGAGTGAAAGCCGTCAATCCCATGAGAGACTTGGCAAAACAGTCCAAGCGGCAGGGCTTATCAGCCCAGTTATGAAGGAAAGTACCATAGCCAGCCAACACTAAACTATGTACCTGCCACCTGTTTATCATTAAAAAAATGATATAAATTATTAATATATATCTTATATGTACAGGCCAACTGCCCCCAACCAGCACCCCGAGGCCTACCTTTTCCCAGAACACCTACAGGTCATCATAGGCGTACCTACCCTCAGCAAGTTCATGCCAAAATGTGGTTCCTTACCCAACTGGTCTTGCCTAAGTCCCTTAAGCCCCTCCCCACCCTTACCTCATTTCCTCTCAATCGACACTCCTTCCATTTAACCCTTTCATCCCACACCATTTTACCTCTCACTAATATATCTGAGTAACCCCTTACTAAAGATGTCCCTGGACAAATTGGTTTGTTGCAAACCTCATGTATTAGCACCCATGGAATAAATCAGATTCATAAGAAATAAAAGTGAGCATTCAAACAACTCTGAGTAGCAAGAAGTAAAACAAATGTTGTCAATGCTAAGTGTTGGCTTGCAGTGAAGGTGAATTTCAGTAATATTGTTAAAGGGTGCAGTCAGTAAAATAAATAAAAAAAGAAAATAAGGCAGTTGGTAAGTAAAAATAAAAATAATCTCAGTGCATTCAGAGTGTTGTGCCATATAAGGTTTCTGGGTGGCAGGCAATACACTTTTTATATCTTGATACATGTTTTCATATCCATGCTTATGTGCAGTATTAATTGTACTGCTTAGTAAATTAGGCACTGAATGATGCATTGTAACAGTTGTTATGTACTTCTGGGGATTCAAAATTTCTTATCTGCTACATAGAAATATAGATAAATTATATTCCAGTTTTAATGGTATTACATTTCATGGACGAGTAAACACATTCTTGCGATGTTTTATAACATTCAGGTGCCAAATATTTAATTAAAACTTATATAATAGCTATTTCACACTTTTATTCACTAAGGGGACTTTCTTTGGTTTTGCATCTGTGTACTGTATTTGAGGAACGGTTCAAGAGTATGCTGAACAGTAAATGCTTTGTGTAGACCAGACGAATAGCATAAAGATTAAAGGCTGTTATCTGCTAATTAATTATATTTTGGAGATCTTTATTTGATTCCATCATTGTTTAATTATAGATCTTGGAATTATAAGTAAATGATTTAACTAAAGCAAATATATAAAAAAAGCATTTTTCTTATCTGGTTAAAAGTGTGACATATGCCACCTGTATACATAAGCCGTATTTCCACTTAGGACAGAAATGATATCTGGCATATTTATAAATTTGTCAATGAACTCAGTTTCATGATTTTCTTGCCACCCACTGTCAACAGCTACAGCTTTATGTAACAATGCTATCAAAAGACCCTCAATAACAGCAAAATTGCCATTAAATGCCATTAAATGGAAAGTTAAAGCATAAATTTCAACTGTCCAAATTTTAGCAGAATGTCCAGATTTTTGCCTCTTATTGTTGGTTTGCTGTTCATAAAATTTGTAGTTTTCTGGTAAATCACTGATGACCGAAGTCACTAAATAATGCTAAATAATAACAGAAATCTAAGTTTCTGACTTTATATCCTCCAGAAAACATATAATAATGCAATATCTGTAATTCTAGCAACTTTCTACATTTATAAGGGCAATATTTAAAATCTGTCCCTATTTTTTTACCTTTGATCCCCCATTATTTCTGGCTTTGTCCAGATTTCTTGGGCTAAGTGTTTAGAGGTATGAGTTATAGAGAGAGAAAGAGAGAGAAACCAGGATTTATATGAATTGATTGGGCTTTTTAAAAAAAATGTTAGCCCTTTTTTACTACATTAGCAGCATTCTTCATTCTTCATTAAGGAAGTCTCACTTGTAACCTACAGAAAACATTGTTATATTAGTGTTATCAGACAATGATGTCTCACAAACATTTATGCTGTGTGACTGCTATTAAGTAGCTAAATGACGTCTACGCTAATGTGTCTTTTGGAATTGATGGACTCATTTTTAACTGTTACTTCATATCTTTGATTTCTATACTGCGGTGGTGGTGCTGCGGTAGCGTTGTCATCTCACAGTAAGATGTTGTCCTGTTCGATTCTCAGCTAGAGCATCTTGTGTGTGGAGACATGCGGGAATGGGCGTACCTTCGTTGAAGGTTGTGCGTCAGGGCTGGCAACTCTGCACGTAAAACTCTACTGCCAATCATTTGCTGTGGCGACCTCTAACCGGGAAAAGCCGAAAGACACAACAACAACAACAACTTCATATCTTTGATTTCTGCAGAAAATCTACACTGATACAGCTTTGGAGTAGCTATTTATTTTAATGATTACTTCTTAGCCTAAACACATAAAACACTCATACATTTTATTCAAGCTCTTATGTTGCTACTCCAGATTCGGCACAGTGGTTGATGAATGAATAGCATCTACTGGATGTAAAAAAGAATGAACTGGAGCTGTGTATTTTTATGATTCTGAGAATGCCTCGGAAGTCTGACTAACTGTATATGCACGAATGTTCTTTTGTGATTATCTACTGAATTATCAAATGTAATGTAACAATGATCACAGCAGAAGTGAACAAAAAACAAAACAACAAATCATCACACACAAACAACCCATCACATACTACCATGCACATGACCAAACTCTGTACAATTAACACTGGCACACACACACACACACACACACACACACACACACACACACACACACACACACACACACACACACACACACACACACACACACACACACACACACACACACACACACACACACACACACACGTATATGCAGACTCTCTATCATTACATATACACAAATACTTAACATTCCAAAGCAAATGAACCATCACAAATAACATCTGTGTCATCACACCCCACAACTTTATATATACCAACTCCAGGATCACACAACAGTGGAGAAAAGGCATATTCCCTGTGATTATATGGGCTAGTGCCAGCATGGCCAGATGGAGGTCTGTAAAGAATGATATGTCCTTTGAATATCAAACTGAATTATACAAGATGTTTATGTTACAAATGCTTTAGAATTGTATGGCATTTGAAAATCAAAATGTGTTTGTAAAGTTGTTAGTGTTAAAAAATGTATCAACAGTGAGTCCTGCTAGACAGAGAATGAATATACATGTGAGACTGTATGTATATACGTTAGCAAAGGGCACTGGAAGAGAAGGTGTGTTTCTTACTTTAAGAAAAAATACTGTTAATTGGACCACCTGTTGAGCCATGAAAGTGCTTATCTCACAGCTCTGAATAGTACCAGAGATGGCATGTCTGGAAGAAACCTTTGTTCATTAACTAAGTAAAAATAGGGGATGCCCCAAGCACTGCCATAAACATTGCCAAACTTTAGATATGCATCTTATCACCTCTATGTTAACATCCTATCTCAAGCTACAAAGGGGAATAGTGTGAAAACCTAGAGTCAGGTGATGAGATGAGATCATTCTGCCAGTCATATTGGAAATTTTAGATATTCCAAAGAGAAATCTCTCGGTACTGAGTATTCTGTCTTGGGCCTGACAAAAAGAAGGACCACTCGCCACATCATCTACCTTGCTCTGTTAAGTAAGTAGGGAATAGTAATTCTCCTGGATTCAGTCAGGAAAATACAGTAAAGCTTAGTTTAGATATTGTTTTTCATTATTTGTCTGAATCTGTCCATCAATGCTATTTTCAATCTTTCCTGTGATTTGAAACCTGTGGTATACTGTAAATATATATTCAGTATTTTCATGCTCTTTTATTATTTATTATTATATATATTTAAAACTTTTATTGTTGCTGGTCCTTTTAGAAAGCATTTAACATTAGAAACCACTTATATTTATTTGGTGACACTGTGTGGGCAACTCCAGAAGGCCTAGCTGTCTTGGTCATCTACTACCATATGTATTAGTGGTAATATTACACAGTAAAACTGGACACCTTTTGTTAAGGGCCTTAGACTAGCTGATTCTGGAGTGTCTGGTGGCAGTGATTACTATCTTATACTCTGGGCAGAAGGGGGCACAGCAGGTAAATCTGTGCCAGCCTTTCCCAGGTCTGTGTGTGTGTGTGTGTGTGTGTGTGTGTGTGTGTGTGTGTGTGTGTGTGTGTGTGTGTGTGTGTGTGTGTGTGTGTGTGTGTGTGTGTGTGTGTGTGTGTGTGTGTGTGTGTGTGTGTGTGTGTGTGTGTGTGTGTGTGTGTGTGTGTGTGTGTGTGTGTGAAAAATCAAATCTTACAGTGTGTGTGTGTGTGTGTGTGTGTGTGTGTGTGTGTGTGTGTGTGTGTCAGCTACTTGGAACAGGGGCATGAAGCACTGGTTTCACAGAGAGGGTGATGAAGGACTTGGCTTCGGCACTTGGCTAAGGACCTAATCCTACAGCTGTACCAGTGGGAGTCTTACTGGGGCATGGAGGGAGCCAGAAAGAGAGATCCAGACCCCAGACTGAGTGTGCTCTCTGTGTGATCTTAAGAGAAATTGTACTTGGTGCAGAGAGCTGCATCTGGAAATACTGAGTGTATCCATTTGTATTCCAAGTGAATACTGTGAGGATTCAGGCTCCTTGATTACTGACCCAGTGTGGGATGTCAAATTCCCAATCCCTGACATGATACAATTTCACATCTTACAAAACTTTCTTCTTTTGATAACTTGTGCCTTTGATTATTTGTGACACAGCTCATAATGTTTAATGAAATGTTCTCTCAGTTGCTTGAATGGCACATGTTTTTGTATATGTTGGTGCTTAAATAAATGTTAGGTGTCTGTTTTTATGAATATGGCTGAATGTATAAATGTGTGTGTTTGTGGTAAGAGCCATTGAACAAACTAACTGATGTTCATTTGATAGAATTAAGATGTTGTATTTAATCTGGCAATTTAGGGTAATAGGGCCGTGGTGGTGCAGAGGTTAGCGTTGTCGCCTCGCAGCAAGAGGTTCTCCCATTCGATTTTCAGCTGGAGCATCTTCTGTGTGGAGTCTGCATGTCCTCCCCATGGTTAAGTGATGCTAAAGACATAAAGACATGCAGGTAGGTGCGAGCATGAATGGGCGCGCCTTCTTTGAAGGTTGGGCATCGGGCTGGCAACTCGGCACCATAAAAATCCACTGCCAATCATGAGCGGACTGGAGTTCTGCTGTTGCAACCCCCTAACCAGAAAAAGCCGAAAGACTTTTAGGTTAGATAATCTCCATATAGTCTCAGTGAACTTACAATGGATTGGCGTTGGGGTGGAGCCAATAAAGACAGCAGCCTAGGACATGTCCTCATAAATCCACCAAACATATTTGGATTAATACAGTGCACATTGGTGAAGTTTGATTTAAAATGATTTCATACCAGTGTGTGACCATCTAAGGTTATCTTGAGGTTTCTAGTAAGTCACCTGGCATACTTAAAGTCTTAGCAGCAGACCTGAAAGGCTTAAATTTGCAGGTGAACAAACTTGGATTTGTATTTGAAAGACTGAATTATTTGCAGCAATAGTTAAATGAGGAGTAGGAAGAAATTACTGTAGCCATGTGAAAGCATCATATCACAATCATTCAGGTTGAAAAGGAAGGATAGAACTGAATCAGGAAGTAGGTAATGTGGAAAACCATGTGAGGTACAACAATCCCTATTCTCACAGCACTCACTCAGAAATGGGAGTTGGATATAAATGGGTAGAAAGTTACAGAATGAGACAGAAAGGGGAGTTTTGAAGGATAGCGAAGACAGGTGACTCAAAAACAGTGAATTTAGTATACATGCTGCGATATGCCTTCGAGCAATGCAGAAAGGACAATCCTGGTCAAAAACAAAGGAGAATGAAGAGAAAACTCAGCTAATAATGCAGTGGGAGAAGTGAGAGAAATGAAATAGAAAGTACAGCCATGCTGATAAAGAAGAGTTCTTTTAGGATCTACAATTTCTTATCAGTATCTTGGAAAATGATGGTATATTTTGTGTAGCAGCAGCAGCTGCTGTCTGATGTCAGGAATTTAAAGGTTGAGTGATAATGCTTGCTGACCATGATGCAGCGGAGACTAGCAAGAGGTAAAGTCTTTGAGGAAGTTCTAGTCCTTTATGTTTTTGCCTGTAATAGTCAAAAATGTAGAAGATTCTGGAAGAAAGGCATTATTTTCCATGGCAGTAGTGCACTCCACTTTAAGATTCTAACAACAGGTAAGTTGACTGGAGAAAACATGTTATTGAAATAATTACACATTCATTATTGCCTTTTTCAACATGGTGTGAAAAGTTCATTAATTGTGACATGCCACATGATTTGCATGACTATTTTTTAATTAATTTCCTTACATTTTAGAATTTCTGACACCCAAGAGATGCATTAATAAGGTCTCTGATGACATTTCCCTGTCTGTTTTGAGTGGTGACGTTCTATAGCTGATGGTTTACCTGTGAAACCAGTGAGAATGTCATTAAGCATATCTGAGAGCAACACATGATTGCAAACATAAGCCTTGTTTTCCTGTTTTTGTTATAAAATAATTAAAGTAAAAATACCAGTTACTAATGTTATTAACTTTATCCCATTATTTTTGTCCTTATAATGTCATTCACATCTTATTTATTGCCAATAAATCCTACAATGCCTTTACATTACTTCATTTTTCCCTACCATAGAGCATGTAGGCCCCACCAGTTTTTTTTTTGCTTGTTTAGATCATAAGTTGTTTTAGAAAGGAACATGCTTCAGTCCATTTGACCTAAGCTTGACCTGCCATTGTCTGTAGTTCTTTGTGATAGATGTCATCACACTATTAAATTATCGGATTGGATTACTGAGGTCAGTTAAGTGCACACAGTAATACCTGAGGTGAAACCAAACAGTAAGGCTTTTGGTAAATCTTTATGTGAAAAAAGTGAATAATTTAGTTATACTTCAACATCCTAGAAGCCAACTGGTCAGTACTTTCGTGTCTGGCCAATGAAATGTTGCTTTTGTGCAGGTACAGATAGTTTAAAGGCAGTCAGTAATATACTGTACTGACAAATCTGATATCTCAAGAAGAGTATGGGCAAATATTTTTATGACATGAGTAAAAATCATGCAAAGAAGTCAATAAGGCAGGAAAAATACTTTAAAATAAACACTTTTAATAAAATAAAACAAACCGACTTGAGCGTTTTCGCAACACAGTTGCTTTATCAGATCTAACAATATAATTGAAATACACTGTTTAAATAATAAAATCAATTAAAAAACAACCAATCATCTTCTCAGCCATCTAGCTCTAAGGGTTGGTTTTAAAGGGACATTGCTATTTAGCCCACTACCCCTATTTGGAGCAAGCATAAAAATCCATTTAATTTTTAGGACATGATTTTACTACTTAACACAAGCTGCTAAAAAGCCATTGGCCCAGAGCACTGTCACTATAAAATGAAATAAGCTGCTCCCTTTTATTGAGGATAAATTATATAAGGAGGACAAAAACAGCAGTCTCAGAAAAAGACAAAAAAACAGAATACAAAACAGTTTGTTGTGGATGCATTAGTATGGCACAGCATATCAAGATATGATTAAATCATGTATATTTTTGAAGTTTAGGGGTGTGTTTTTTTATCTAAGCAATAAATAATGACATGGTGTGAATTAAACAACTTTAAAAAATGTGAGGAACATAAAACCTATACCCTTTTGGAGTATATGTTTTCCAACAGGGTATTGATAGTTCCAGAACAAGTAGAACAAGTCCACAACTCTGCTGTTTACTGATTAGCTAGTAAAAGATCTTACAGAAGCAACCCCAGCAGTTTTGATTTCCTGAAGTGACCATCAAGCTTGAAAGCTCCATTTCCTTCAAACAGGTTGATCATTTCCTGAGCCAAGCTCAATCCTACATATAAATATGTTTGGATTAGTTTCTTTTACATATGTAACACAGGGAAATTTCACTTTCTTATGAGATTTTTGTGTCCTTCTCCATTTCACTTGAAAAAGTCATTAACGATTGCTTTTATCGGTACTTCAGCTGTGAAAATGTTTAAACATCATATGTAACGTGTATATTTAAAGAAGAATGCAAATTAATGTGCTTAAACATATTACAGCTGCTAGCAACCCGTTAGCAAAATTTTGTTTTATGATTACCAGTCAGTTTAATGTCTAAAGTTAAATAGCTTATGATTCAGACAGGATATTCGTGATGTGGAAGCCTTAACTCAGAAGGTTTCTGCATGACTCTTTCTGATTCAGAAACTGGACTCCTGCTGTGGTTTCCTCTTACAGAGGTCACAGACATAGCTGGCTTTAGGCACCAGTGGGCCCTGTGGTTGCTGGGGGCCCCCTGTTCCTGGGGGCCCCCAACCACAGCAAGTTATATTATTTAGTTATTTTGTAACATCCCTGTAAAAACTAATAAAAGCTAGTACAGCAATTTTGTATACTTAATAAACCAGGTGAGTAATAACTCTTTTTATATCACCTTTAAAATTCAAAGATACTTCCGGTTATAATAACAGTGTTTTATCAAGTAACAGGCTTCACAATTCCATTAAATATTTTACTATTGACATAGTGCACCTGGCTTAATTAAACCCTACTGGTGGACATTCTCTATGCTAAAACCAACAATATAGCCAGCTTTAGGTATCTGCAATACCTGTGGTTGCAAAGGGGCCTGTTAATCATCATTGACTATGTGTGGACCTCAAAAAGCTGTTGCTGTTTGGGGAAGATGAGGGAAACTGTATGAATTTCCTGATTCTGCTCGTTAACTGCAGGGCTGTGATATGACATTGTTAAGATAAAGGTGATAATGAACATAGCAGGGTAAGCAGTAGAAAGATCCGCAGCCCAGAGAGACTGAGCTCAGGGTAAACTTTGGGTTTTAAAAACAGCTGATGCTTCTCATCTTCAGGGATGTTTGTTTTTTCTTTCGGGGAGTTTTATGAATACTGGTAGAACACCAAATACTAAAACTGTCAACGTCTTTGCTGAAAAATTCAGCACAATACCAAAATGAATAGCAGAATAAAGGCTCAAAATCAGGAACGTGTTTTAAATATTACTCTAATTCACTTATGAAAGGAATAGAATAACACCTTTTGCATCAACATGCATTTTTGGACAAGAAGAAGTATAAAACTCTGATGTCTGGATCTATTGACTGTCTGTAATCCTGAATGATTTACCAGACAATCAAACATTTTATGAAAGACAGAGAGAGAGCAAAGTCAGAGAAGGTCTGTGAAATCCGAGAGTGACAGGTATGCATTACTCATCAATGAGGTAAATAAAAGTGACTTACCCCTGCTGCTTTTTGGTGACTGCTAAACAGCAGTCACTGATCTGGTGTGGTAGCACCAGTGTTGCACAATGTATTGCCATTTGCTGAAATAAGTACAAAACTAGGATTGCTACGGCTTATGCTTGTGTGTGAGAGAGAGAGAGAGATAGAGAGAGAAAGAGTGTGTGTGCGTGTGTGTGCGTGTGTGTGTGTGTGTGTGTGTGTGTGTGTGTGTGTGTGTGTGTGTGTGTGTGTGTGTGTGTGTGTGTGTGTGTGTGTGTGTGTGTGTGTGTGTGTGGGTGTGTAAAAAGTATCACTGATTTTTATCTGTGCATTCACTTAATAATGCCAGAACACATACATTGTTCTTCTGGGTATCAGTAAAAAATCTAGTTAACAAGTAATTATATTTTAAAAGTAATGCATAAGATACATCATAGAACATTCAGACACTTTGATCGTCAAGGAGTTTGGGGAACCCACTCACCAGACTATATACATTGATACAGGGGCCTCCCTTAATCATCCTTGACTGTGTGGGCTGTTGTTGATTGGAAAAAAATGAGAAAAACAATTTTTAATTTTCTGATTACACTCTTTAACCTGAACAGGGCTGTGATATGACCTTGTTAGGATAAAGCTGATAATGGTCTCTGCTCTCATCCGTACCCGTTCTAAAACCAGCCCTGCTCAGGTGTGTGTTTATAGAAAGCTGCTGTACATTATATGGTTTGGGGGGTTGTATGGTTATTACTTCTTTAATTTTCATCACAGTCAAACCATAGAGGTCTGCACATGAGGTCATTATAGCTTGTGTATGGGCTGAGGACAGTGCGGACATTGCTTCTTTTACTTTTTTCACAGACCTAAGAGGTGTATAAAGGTTACTATAGCTTGTGTAGGAGCAGCATACTGTCTAGGAGCAACAAGGTAGAGTAAATTACTGCAATCATTTTTTTTCACCTTCAAATCAGGCACATATACAGGTAGCTGCCTTTGATGGTTAGAGTTGAGGAGTGAGGAGGCATGTTTTGTATATGAATTGTCAGCAGTCTCTTGAAATACCTCTGCTTTCATCCCAGGCTAACAGGACAGGGATGCATAGGCAGTGATTGTTTTTTGTTTTTTTTTTTGGGGGGGGGGTTAGGGAGGCAGGCAGTATTCTCAGATAGGATATTTATACCAGACAACAACTGGCTTGCTAGTTTATTGTGCGCTACTATTTTGTCGTTCTTGAACATTAAGCCTTGGGCACAAAAATCCTTGAAAGAAAAAAAAATAGACGGAAATTCTTTTCTTACTCATGATTTTTGTTCAGGATACCATTGGATTAAAAGGTTGGGAAAAAGCTCTAAAATATACTCCAGAACATCTATAACCCTATGGCTTCTTGGGCCCTGGCTTATCTGAGTTATTTCCTAAAGGGTTATTACTGTGCTGACTTGATCAGGAAAGGTGTGTTGAGACAATGCAAGGAAAACTAAAGCTGAGAAGCAACACTGAATTTCTTTCCTTAATCTTAGTTTCTTTTCAAGCCATTATTGAATGAAAAGGCTATGTAAAAGTGAAAAAAACAACAACTTTTGAATGTACTTCGGAGTATATAGACATGTATGGCTTCTTGAAAAGCCTGAAGAGTAAGGCAAAATGTGAGAAAGGGAAATAAAAAGTAATGTGCATGGCATAGGCAGCCCGAGATGGGGGGGAAATGGAGGAGAGGACTGGGAGGTGTGGGTGTGTGTGTGTGTGTGTGTGGGAGGGGGTGGGGGGGCTGCTGAGACAGTAGGACTAGGACACCATTTCATCTAAGTCCAGACCTGTACATAGAATTGCTGTAATGTGTCATTGCTGCAACTAAATGCCAATAGCTGTGACTGTCCCTCTGTTTGTTTGTGTCTTTCAGCTTTTCCCAGTTAGGGGTTGCCACAGCAGAACTCTGGTCCGCTAATGATTGGCAGTTGATTTTTACATACTGGCTTGCCAGGCCTGATGCACAGTCTTCAACTAAGGTACGCCCATTCACGCATGTCTCCATGCAGAAGACACTCTATCTGAGAATCGAACCGGACAGCGTCTTACTGGGAGGTGACAACGCTACCGCAGCACCACCACCATGTACTTTCTGTGACTGTCCCTCTGTGAGAATGGTAAATGGGCCTGTTGTACTGTAGGAGCATTGCAGTTACAGGTCAGTCTGTGTGTACTTACTCCCAAAAGTTTGCAGCATGAACTAAAAGGTTGTTTAGGAGGGTTCAGTGACAGGGTGATATATAGATTAGGAGTGTCTAGGGGCCCCAAACTTAGCATTTTGCTGGGGCCCCCCAAAATTGCAGCACCAGCCCTGGCCACAGAATAGACAACACTCACTGGAGAAGTCTCAAGGTAATACAGCAGTCCTGGGGAGTGGCTAATGCTAATTAGCCATGACCTCTTCCCGGGAAATGGTCCTGGCTCCAAATTAACTCAGCAGAGTGAAGTTCACTTTTACTCTTGAGAATACAGGGAATACCATCTTTTGATGGCATTCACTCCTATGGGAGTTGCCCTGGTATAGATCAGTATAATGGAGACAGATGTGTTTGTGCGTGGCCATGTGGTGCATATCTGTAGCAATATGCATGCAGCTGAATGGATGTGTGTGAGTGTGTGCGCGTGTGTGTGCACGCGTGTGTGTGTGTGTGTGTGTGTGTGTGTGTGTGTGTGTGTGTGTGTGTGTGTGTGTGTGTGTGTGTATACATTTAAGCAGGTGAACAGGAGTGTGGCTGAGTGTTTCTATAAATGTGCTGGGGCTTGTTTGTGGATGATTAGATTTGTGCATGCTTATATGGGTGGCATGGGTGTCTATGTGTGTGTGTGTGTGTGTGTGTGTGTGTGTGTGTGTGTGTGTGTGTGTGTGTGTGTGTGTGTGTGTGTGTGTGTGTGTGTGTGTGTGTGTACATTTAAGCAGGTGAACAGGAGTGTGGCTGAGTGTTTCTATAAGTATGCTGGGGATTGTTTGTGGATGATTAGATGTGTGCGCGCTTATATGCAGGGCCATGGGTGTCTGAATGTGCGCGTGTGTGTGAGTGAGTGTGTGTGTGTGTGTGTGTGTGTGTGTGTGTGTGTGTGTGTGTGTGTGTGTGTGTGTGTGTGTGTGTGTGTGTGTGTGCATGTGTGTCAGTAGGGGGCTCCACTGCTAGTGTGATGCAAGGGGTATTAGGATGAATATTAATGTTGCTAGGCCTGAAATGACTTGTTTAAGTCAGAGATATAATAATTAGCTGCTAATGAGGTGTTACTTACTGTAACTTTACCATGTCACTGAATGAGAGATTTTCATCTTTACACTAATTGACCAACATGCTTTGGACAATTAGTTCAGGCACAAAGAATTTCTCTTGAGTCCTAGCCACAGTTTCTAAAGTGATGTCATTCTCTGTTTTTAGCAGTGAGACTTGTTTATCATTTTTTAATTTCCTCATAATAATTGTTCATTGAATCATCTGTGAATTCTTACTTCATGAACTGTCATTATACAATTATTTCTAACAGTGAGACTTTTCAGTCAAATGTGCACCAGGTAAGGGTGATAAAGGATAGTGAGGGGAAACGTACTCACAAGCGAGGAGAGTGTGTTGAGCAGATGGAAGAGTACTTTTAGGGGCTGATGAATGAAGAGAATGAGAAAGAGAGAGAGAGAGAGAGAGAGAGAGAGAGAAGGTTGGATGATGTGGGGATAGTGAATCAGGAAGTGAAACAAACAAGGAGGAAGTATGGACATCTATGAAGAGGATGAAGAATGGAAAGGCTGTTTTTCCAGATGACATACCAGTGGAAGCATGGAGATGCTTAGGAGAAATGGCAGTGGAGTTCTTAACCAGGAGTAGAGAAAAAGTGTTTTGGTACCTATTTTTAAGAATAAGGGTGATGTGCAGAGTTGTAGTAACTACAGAGGGATAAAACTGATCAGTCACAGATTGAAGTTATGGGAAAGAGTAGTAGAAGCTAGGTTAAGAAGGGAGGTGATGATTAGTGATCAGAACAATGGTTTCATGCCAGGAAAGAGTACTACAGATGCAATATTTGCTCTGAGACTGTTGATGGAGAAATATAGGGAAGGTCAGAAGGAGTTGCATTGTGTCTTTGTGGACTTGGAGAAATCATATGAAAGGGTGTCTAGAGAGGAGTTGTGGTATTGTATGAGGAAGTCAGGAGTGGCAGAGAGGTATGTAAGAGTGGTACAGGATATGTACATGGGTAATGTGACAGTGATGAAGTCTGCAGTGGGAGTGACAGATCCATTTAAGGTGGAGGTGGGATTGCATCAAGGATCAGCTCTGTGCCCTTTCTTATTTGCAATGGTGTGGACAGGTTGACAGACGAGATCACACAGGAGGCCCCATGGACTATGATTTTTGCAGATGACATTGTGATTTGTAGTGAGTGTAGGGACCAGGTTGAGGAGACCCTGGAGAGGTAGAGATATACTCTAGAGAGGAGAGGAATGAAGGTCAGCAGGACTAAGAGAGAATATGTGTGTTTGAATGAGAGGGAGGATAGAGGAATGGTGAGGATGCAGGGAGTAGAGTTAGCGAAGTTGGGTGAGTTTAAGTACTTGGTATCAACAGTTCAGAATAATGGTGAGTGTGGAAGAGAGGTGATGAAGAGAGTACAGGCAGGATGGAATGGGTGGAGAAGAGTGTCAGGAGTGATTTGTGACAGACAGGTACCAGTAAGAGTGAAAGGGAAGGTCTACAAGAGGCTAGTGAGACCAGCTATGTTGTATGGGTTGGAGACAGTGTCATTGACAAAAAGGGAGGAGTCAGAGCTGGAAGTGGCAGAGTTAAAGATGTTAAGATTTGCACTGGGTGTGACAAGGATGGACAGTATTAGGAATCAGTATATTAGAGGGTCAGCTCAGGTTGAACGGTTTGGAGACAGTCAGAAAGGCGAGATTGCATTGGTTTGGACATGTGATGAGGAGGGATGATGGGTATATTCGGATAAAGATGCTAAGGATGGAGCTGCCAGGTAAAAGGAAAAGAGGAAGGCTTAAGATAAGGTTTATGGATGTGGTGAGAGAGGGCATGCAGGCGGTTGGTGTGACAGAGCAATATGCAGAGGACAGGAAGAAATGGAAACAGATGATCCGCTGTAGTGACCCCTAACAGGAACAGCCAAAAGAGAAGAAGAAGTGAGATTTTTCAGTCAGTTCACAAAATAATAGTGTTAGAAATAATAGTACAATTACAATTATGCAATTCATGATATGGGGACACAGAAAAGATTTATTGAAAAAACATTGGGAAAAATCAGAAATAATAAAGTGATGTGAACTTCAAGTATTTTGCTGAACACATTAAAAAAAAACACGTAACCTTCCTTCAAAATTATTAAATATTTTACATCAGTTTTTAACAAATCATCTCTGAGCCCTCATGTAATAAATCACATAACCGTCTGTGTAATTCTGTCCAAAAATCTGATTTTATAAATAATTATCGAATTGCATATTTAGGCTGAACTGCACAATAAGGATTTGATAGATGCATATTTTATTATCAAAATTGTTACATGAAAACAAACTCTTCCTCAACAACTAATATCTCAAATAGCAATAATAAACTAAATATGAGGATTTGGGCTGCTTTTTTTTTTTTTCCATAATAAATTTTTATTGAAATATATTTTCCAAAAACATTACAAAAATACAATAAACATCACACACATAATACACTATAACTACTACAAACCATTTATACAATATCTACATGAAATGCTTCCTATATTTAATATATTCCTAAAATCAGTATCATGCTAATATAATATTGAAGACCTTTTCCCATATTTTCGGGTTATTAATATTTTTGTTAGTTTGTTTCAGAAGTAATTTATGTGCTAGTATATGCTTTATAGTCACAAGCTTAAAATTATTCCATGATGTCTTATGTGGTTCTAGCCAATTTGTGGCTATATAGAGTTTCATCAGCAAAAAATATTCATACAGATAATAGTTTGATCTGGAAAGCTCTCTTGGAGGAATGTGTAGAATCATAAATTCCCATGACAGTGTAGAACTTTGATAACCCATCTTTTGCAGTTGTACTTTAAGAGAGTTCCAAAGTTTATATATTTACAACTCCAGAACATATGAAGAAGATCCGCTGTTTGATCTGCACAGTATGGACAAATTGGAGAATTCCTAGGGTTAAATTTATGTAATCTAAGATGTGTGTAATATGCATTGTTTGCGTGTACATCAGTTTTTGAAAAGAAACTGATTTCCTAGTTATATCAATTGCTTTTAATATCTGATTGTCTGTTACTGTTACTTTTTTTACCCAATACTCTGAAAGCAAAATTTTGTCCTGAAATTTCAAATCCTTAATTAATTTATATGCAGTTGCTATAAATTTAGTGTCTTGTTGGATAGCTTGCCACAATTCAGAGCACTTATCCACAAATCCGGCTGCAGGTTTAAAGTTCCTAAAGTAGCTCAAGGCAAGTTGAGGATTTGGGCTGCTTTTACTTTTCTTGCATGACCAAATTCCATGTCTCATCAGCCTGACATGACCATACCTGTTAAAGGTTTCAGAGTGAACTGAAAAAATCATAAAATATCTGAAGCACAACTCACCTCATGTGATCTTGCTGCCTGGAAGAGTTTATAACAAAAAGGCAGATATTATTATATGAATGTTTAGAAAAGTTACGCAAAACATTCACTTCAGTCAAGCAGAATTTTTACGTCCTTAAATGGTCCAACTTATTTGCAGAAAGGCACTGTAGAATGCATTACTCATTCATTCTGTAATAACCAGTAGTGAAAAGTAATAGTCAAATACAGATAACAAAAATATTTCCCTTTATTTTACAAGTTTGCAGATATTATGTGGGAGACATATAGATGAAAGAGAAGGACAGGCTAAGGAAAAAACATTC